>NC_090945.1:79143087-79195587 GCF_040807025.1 Struthio camelus
AAAACTGGATTTTGAAATAGGCAAGTATTTCTAGGATAAATGCCTATCTTTCATCAAGCCCCTAAACTGAAATGATTTCAGTTTCCTAATTAAAAGTTGAAGCTTTTTTGATAGGGAAAGAAAAAAAAAGTCTGGAAAGCACCACAGGCCAAAATAATAGTGGAGCAGCAGGTTCATAATGGTCAAACTGTTGTCCCATTGAAATCATATTTATCCTAAAAATATAACTAGGGTAAGCCTTGTTGATAAGATAGACTATGCATATATGTTGTAACAGGATTTTCAAAAGCACTCAGCTCTTCTTAAAATCAATAGGAAGTTTCTCAGTAACTTTAGCAGGCACATAGTTAAGACTGATAATAAATCCTTTGCAGAATCCACCAACAACAGTTCATCTTCATTTCTGAAGCTAAATGCTAAAAATTCAGCCTGACATCTGACCAGGCATATTTCTGTGTGTATGAGTACATTTGAGTCACTGATACTAATTTGCTTTCCTTACTTTCTTATCTTCTTTCCTTTTTGAAAATACCAAAGATGTGTGCTCACCACTTGCACCAAATCCTTGACTGGGTTATTGAAGACTTTCAGCCATAGTGTCCCACAGCACAGAACCTATGTCACCGTTGGTTGCAATCCCTAGACCTCGAAACACACATGCACATTTTTAATTCTCATCTTTTAAGTCATCCTACTGTTCTGACTGGAACTGGGCAACAAAAATATATAATACGTGCATTTGGCGGGGGCGGGGCGGGGGGGAGATCAGGCCACATTAAGTACTCCTGATACTGTCTAATTCAGGCATTTCCTCTACTACTGAGCAGCTTTAATAGCTGTTACCAAACTGCATGTTTTGATTTTGTCAGTTCCCCATGTTTGATACCATCTCTTGGTTATATGGACAGTCTTCCACAGTTATTTTTTTGAGGCTCATTTCCCCTGTTCAGCTGTCCAGGCAGTATAGTTTCATAGCTTTTATGCATCCATGTGTGCTCATGAAGCTGTTAAGTTCATTATTGCGTCTCTACAATCTGTCACGAACAACGTCAATTCCCAAAGTCACAGCCCTGCATTCAGTTCCATAACTATCCATCTCAGATGTTTGTTATGCTCTGTATTTTCTTTCCTCTAATTACCTGAGGAACTTACTTTCATATAATTTGGACACTGTTTAACGTTGACATTTTCGGAGCAACCTCCTTTGGTCTTCAAAATGATTTTAAAATAGTGGCTGGGAAAAGGAGAGAAATCAGCTAACCAACCAAGCAGTCTTTCAAATTTTGCAAGGAGAGTTATTATGTCAACACTGCACCTATTTAGTTTGCACAGCCTTTGAGATACTGCTTCACAGCTACTCATCTATTCAGCCTGTGCATCTCACATGGCCATCAACCATAACTACACCAGTTCCATTCTGTTATCATTGCTCAACTTAAAAACACTGCCTAATGGAAATTATTACTTCTATGAGTAGCAATGCTGTCGTGATTTGGACTTTTCATGGGAGTGCAGCTACTCAAGCATATCAGTGTTTGTAGGACAGGGCATTTAACTAGCCAGAAGTATGCTCACCGTGCAGCATTGTTTAACCTCTGCAGGTGCGACCACATTTTCTAGTACCTACAGTAGAAACTTCCTTTTGAGTTTTTTCAGTCTGAAAATTTATTTTTAAATACAGCAAATTACTAATTCTAAGGGAAAATTGTTACTCTTATTTAAACTTTAACCATTTTTGCTATAGCAAAATTTGCTGTTTAACAGCAAAAAATAAATTTTAATTTAATAATACAGATTTTATTCAGTCTTTCATAACAGCAACAGTCAAGACATACTTAATAATACAAAATGACCAAAATAAGAACAACATCCAATTAGATAACCCTTTAAAACTGTATTTTTATTATTAACATACCTATATGTTAGTATGAGAGAATTTTATTCCCTAGACAGATTGAAAGGCATATAAATAGATAATCTGAGGGCATTCCAAATATTTTGTGCTCAAGACCATGATGAGGATAGGATTAGAACAGAAATATTTGCCATTTGAACAATAGCGGACACTATTAGCAACAATTTAAATGAAGCAAAACTAAAAAATCCAAGGTATATAGTTATTAATGTGAGAAAGCTGCTAGCAGTATTTTTAATTATCATCATTCCATGTTAATGGTATTAAAAAAAACAACCTTTCATATTTTTAATACTTTTCACCATAAGCAGCTCATAAGTATCCAAACATTCATTTTGCTAACCTCTTTTTTTTCTCTGTGTAATAGAAACAGTAAAGGTCTATTATCCATGAAGCTGCTCATTCACTGCACATTTCCATACTTTCCCATTCATTTTTATTGAAATCAGGCAGCAGTCCGAGAGACCTGCATTGCCATGAAACAGGGCAGACATCCTTTAACCTGCATGTATCACTTTGTGAGGAAGATATGATCTCTCTGTTCACTACAAGACCACAGTTTTGTTAAGAGCTAAAAAAGACATGGACTCATTTTCCCTTGAAGCTGCTGCCTTTAAACCAGTAGCAAACCAAAGCCATCGCTGCTGAGAACCAAAGGTCACGCTGAGAAAAATGAAACCACATATGAATAGAATAGGGCTCCAAAGCCTCACCGACAAATTCATTTTGAGCTTCGTGCTATCTCTTTGAGGGTGTGTGTGTATGAACAGTCTCAAGAGAAACGTTAACAAATATCTCTGGAATTCTAATGTTAGCACCACTGCAGCATTTCAAACATCAACAGCCTGATGTACAATATGGAATATGAATTTCTATTAGCAAGAGATTAGATCCTGGTTTACACTATGAAGTTTGCTATCTGCATCCCACCTTAAATTAGGAACGGCTGCCTATATGTAGCAACACGTAAAGCAGCAATACATATTCATTTATCGGATTCTTTGCAGGGCGTTTCTCAATTATGTCTGTTTAGGAAAAAAGAGACACTGTTTTAGGGAGAACGCTCAAAGCACTCTGTCATCGTTAATAACTCTGCATGCATTTAGGAGAATAAATATCTACATTGCTAAGGTGGGGATAGAGTTATGATAGAGAAACGCCCATGTGGAGCATAAAATTAGGGAAGTTCAATTTCACAAATTAGGGAATGGGGGGATTATCCTTGCCAAAAATAATCACTTTGTGCTTTTTTCATGAATTTCACTTTTAAAAATGTAGCTTTTTCCAGTGACACAGACAAACTGAAGTTGTCTGTTTTAAGCTTAGAGAAAAAAATATTTACTGTCATAGCACAGGGATTCTGTAAGCAGTGAACAATGAAAGCTTTACTCACAGAGCTGACCAAGTATTTACTGAAGCGCTCCTATTCAATTCAGTGAAACTAGGAAGGCAATTAACTCATCAATTGCTTGTCATTGGCAGTAGAGGGTTTATAACATAGAGCTGAAATAGCAGCATTTGGTTTTTCAAAAAATGTCAAAGGTAGATATTCACTTGCAGTTATATTGATACTAACCCTTCTCTTTCTCTTTTTTTTTTTCAGTAAAACTATAGGCAATATACATCTTAGACTAGTTCTTCTCATCACTACAATTCTGCTGTCTTCCTGACAGGAGCATCCTGCTATGTGTCTTTTACAACTAGTGCATGTGCTTCATGTATAGTTGTGGCAGATTTTTTTAGCATGGCCTCCACTTTTAAAGCTGAGGACTTAATTTCTGACGGCTCTGTCTTCATGTGCCTTCAGTGGCAAAAATTGCATACAAACTGAAAACTATGCCCTGAAAACTTTTGAACTGGAGAAAAATTGAAGCTTCCAAAACACGTAAGCACTTTTGAAAAGGAAAGCTGATAAACTTAGAGACCATCAGTAGACAGAGATGTTTAAATATTGTTATATTTATGTATCTTAAGGTCATACGTACCACAAGGATAATTTATTCAGATCTACTGCAAGAGTTTCACCGACTCATAATTAAACAATAATTTCATAATCATAACTCCACCAACATCATAACTTCTTTAAAATATCTTGACCTGACTTGATTCAATGCTTACATGTGATAGAGAGGTCATTGCATCTAGTGTAAGGGGAACTCATAGTTAATTAACCTGACAGTAACATTGCACTTCATTTCTAATCCACATGCGCCCAGTGCTCCTCTCTAGCTCTTGGCCCTTGGCGTACATTTTGTCTAAAGACCCGACAGCAGTGAGAAACTTCTTCCATATGCAATTACTTGTTATTGCAAGCCATTTCTCTTAAATCCCCTTTTTTGGCATAAACTAAATAGCCTGAAATTCCTGAATATCTTATAAACAGACATGTTTCCCAGACCTAAGTTACATTTGCAGCTTTTTTTCTGAAACCTTTCCAATTATTTCATTATTCATTCTTTTTTAAGAGTGACATTAGATGGGGCCATTTTCACAGCAATAAATTTAAATACATTGAATAGGCTGGGGCAGAGAAACGGCAACAACACCTCCCATTTGCAGCTACTTTTCCTGATCTATGGGTCAACTCATTTTTGAACCATAAGATTATAGGCTACAACACCTTTTTCTAGTGCTAGTATTTTATAACAGTCATGCAAATCCAAAACCAAATAACTGCCGAAATCTTTCCTGCCTTTTGGAGCGATCGCCTTTTCTTGTGGTTTCATCATGCAACCTTTTTTTTCTCTCTTTTCTTTTTTTTTTTTTTTAGTTATATCATCCCAGAAGAGAAATGGAAGGGAGCGAGGGGAAGAAACGGTGTAAAATGTAAGCAGGTAAGCTGAGCAGGACATGGAGAGGAAATATTTTTTTTCACTTCACTTCACAGTTCTGTTTCATTGCTGGTCAGACAGTTTGGATAATAACTGAAACCCCAAATAAGAGACCTGAGCAGAAGCTGTCAGGCGAACCTGCCTCTCCGTTCACTGCAACCCCCTCCGCTTACGTTCCCCTTTTTTTGCTCCTCCTACACAAACTTTATTTTTAATCCTCAACCAGGAAAAAGGACTCAAACCCCAAACCTAGCTTAGTATCTCTAGCTGTAGGTAGGAGCTAACAGACCGGGCAGCGTGCGGACAGTGTTTTCACGGGATGAAACACTGACAGCAGGCACAAAATTTGCACTTGAAGAAGCCAGTGGGCAGCATTAACGTATCTGCCCAAAACCAGCATTGCAGCAGCAGACGTTCGGAGAAAGGACGGTTGAGCGTTTGGATACTGGCTTAGGGTATGGGATGTTGAACGCTCTGTTCCTCCGGCACGCTGGGCAGGGGTCACTTCGGCCACGTC
This sequence comes from Struthio camelus, assembly GCF_040807025.1. Lineage (NCBI taxonomy): Eukaryota > Metazoa > Chordata > Aves > Struthioniformes > Struthionidae > Struthio > Struthio camelus. The sequence continues at coordinate 79,148,351 of NC_090945.1, forward strand.
TCGGGGGGCTTCGGGCCCTCCCTCCGCCGGCAGCCATGGCGCCTGCGGCAGGGCTGCGTGGGCCACCGGCCGCACCAGCCCGGCCACCAGCTCCCCCAGTGATTGGCTGCGGTGGGCTCTGATGCAGCTGGTTGCCAGGTGGATTTGGGTTGCCGGGCAACCGCAGGCTGGGGCCCAGCAGACAGTGTCCGAGAGGGGCCCGGGCGGCAGGACAATGGCGCGCCCCAGCGTGGCACTGGTGTTGGGGGGGTCACCCGAACTGTCCCAGGGCTCCCTTGAAAAGTGCTGCCAGGCCCAGGCTGCCCGGCAGTTTCCTCCTTTCGTTCTGACAGGCATGGGTTGGGGTACCCGCGGCCTGAGTTTGCCCACTGTCTGGTGGAAGCTCCACAAAACCTTCCTTTGTTTCGTTAATAATCTCTTTAGTATTTATTTTTGTGACACATCAGAGTCATTGCCAGGGAACAGGGTGTCCACACACGCTGTGTAGAAAGACAGTTACTGCACAAAAGAGCATGCGATCTAAGAAGAAGAGATGTCCTGGGTCAGGGATGGGAGATTCCCAGTTTCACAGGCAGCTATGTTATTTCCCAGCCATTAAGATCTACCTTAAAATCTCTCTTTGTTATTTTTGCCTTTGTTCTGCTTGTAGACCAGCCCAAAGCCACTCTGGCAGGAACCTTTGTTTAATTTCTCCCCTAGATTTATTCATGTGCCACAGTAGCTCTTCAGCTTCGACTTACCATGAGCAAGCAGATATTCAGTCTTGCTTCTTTATGCCTGCTGGAAGTATTTTCCCTGATAATTCTGCAAGGGCATTTGCTCCTCAAGACCTACATCATACTTCTGAGCAGTCAGCTGTGATCAACTAGCACCACAATCTCATTTTACCTCTCAGTCATACCCAGAATACGTTGACATTTTTATTTCCAGTCCCTAGGCATGACCTTGGGTTTTGTACAATTTCACTCCTACTTCTCCCATCCAAAAGTTATCTAGCTCTTCCTCTATGATACTCTGATCCTCCTCTAGACTATAAATACCCCCCGGTTTTGGTTCATCAGCAAACACCACAACACTCTTGCTCCCTTCTGCCACTCAAAATATTCACCAAACTCCAGTCCAGAAGTGATCCCGGAGTGACCATAGTGACCATCTTTCAGATTGGTGCTTCCCCTTTCCAGCAGTTTCCAATTTTGCGCCACTTTAGCAGGCTCCTGAGCCACCCTCTACCCCTTCTGCTCATTCCCATCTCCTCCAGTTTAACTGATCATTACCCCAGATCAAGTGCATTACTGAAGTCCAGATAGATGGTATCTAATGCATTTCCTTTGACTAGAAAATCAGTTACCTTATAAAGGAAGCTATCAGGTTAGTTTAGCACAGTCTACCTTTGGTAGACAGCAGACAGATGCTAACAGACAGCTGGGAAGGGAACAAAAGGAAACCCGTACGCAGTGTTGGTCAGCCTGACAGGCAGCGACTGCAGCATACCAGCAGCATAGACGTTGTCATTTTCTTTCAAGTAGCATAACAGAGCAGTATTTTAAAGAAGGAAGGATTTGAAGGAGAAGAGTACAACAGCTTTGTGTGCAAATTGAGAACTCATCCCATATGAGAGAGTCAGAATGGGAGAAAGCAATGAATCTAATGACAGCATTTGCCAGCATAGTCACTGAGACATTTAACAATTAATGGCATGGCAAAGGTGAGCAGGAAACACAAATATTATTCCTCTTTCTCACAGTAGGAAAGCTGAGGAACCAAACCAAACACACCAGTTGTCATGTCACAATACATAATTCAAACAGAGAAATAGTGGAGGCCAAAAGCTGAGGCCTATGCAACTTATAGAGTTGGGTAGAAGAAGAAACCCATCAAGAGCTTTCCAACAGAGAGATTTGACCCTACCTCAGTATGTCACCATGTGACAGACTGCAAGCACCTGAGAGGGTACCCTTCTCTGGCAGTCCTGCTTATTTTGTCCTTCTGCTCTTCTCCAGGACGTGTGTGCTTAGGTTCTCTCCTCTCCTCTCTCTCTCCTCTCCTCTCCTCTCCTCTCCTCTCCTCTCCTCTCCTCTCCTCTCCTCTTCTCTTCTCTTCTCTTCTCTTCTCTTCTCTTCTCTTCTCTTCTCTTCTCTTCTCTTCTCTTCTCTTCTCTTCTCTTCTCTTCTCCTTTTCTCCTCTCCTCTCCTCTCCTCTCCTCTCCTCTCCTCTCCTCTCCTCTCCTCTCCTCTCCTCTCCTCTCCTCTCCGCTGTGTTCCACTCCGCTCCTCTGTGGTAAGAGATTTTTCTTTCCATGCCAGGAATAGGCCCACAAGCCTCAGGCAACAAGATTGACCACAAGCGACGTATGCAAGTTAGATTCTGCTGTGAACAGTTCTTCGAAAACCACTTGATCTTGGCATGCCTACATAATGTAAAGAGCAACCCATGATGAATTATTTCTACTATCTCTCTGCAATCTTCTCTTCCTCTTTCATCAATCATTTATGAAAGTATTTTTTTCTAATTATGCCTCAGGGGCCAATGAGCCATGGTCACTTTGTGAATAAGCACTTGAACTCATATTCCCCAATTAGTTTTATTTTACCCATTAAGGATTAATGTCCAAAAGTTCATAGGCTGGTAAAACGCAAATACTTTTACCTTGACAGGAATGCCTAAAAATTATTTGGAGGTATAGTCTATGACATCCCAAATGATTAGCAGTAGTAGTGTTCACTAAGACTAAAGATTAGCAAATAATAAAGTTACTATGCTAAACCAAACCTGCGTTGTGCTTTGATTTCTATTTGAGGGTTGTACACAACTAATATAGTGCAGTAATACTAAAGCACTATTCAGTAAAACCATGAGCAGTTACCATTTACAGTATATCATAGTTGGATGACAGCAGGAATGGTGGGAGTTCATTACAGGGACCATGAATTGTTGGAGGTAATTTAGATTACAATTTAAAGTTTAATTTAAAAATCTATCAACAAATGTGAAAGTGCTCTGGGAACATTTTAAAATGCACTTTAATCTCACCAGCACAAATAGCTTTTCAGAGCCCTAAACATCATCACCTGGAAAAACAGTAAAACTTTACTGCATCTTTAATTAAATTACAAACACAAAGGATAATTAACTTTTTTTTATTTTTATTTTATTCATGCCATTGTTTCCCTTCAGAGCCAATATCTCCAAGTTGCAGGAACAGGATGTTATGAAGAAGTTTACAGCCTGCACATTCCTCCAGGATATTATTGCATCAAGCAGATGAAGTACAACACTCACGTGTGCACGTGCGCACGCACACACACGCACACATACACACAGAGACATAAAGACACATACACACCGCTGGAATCGACAGAGGTACTAGAGACTGACTAAAATGTTCACCAAAGCATGTAAGAAGCTTGGTTTGAAAAAAGAAGAGGAATGAATCAATCAGCCAGCCAGCCGAAAAGGGAAGGCAGACTCCACTGTCCTCAGTATGTACTGCAGGGGCCACACAGTTCATACGATAGGACAGCTGAGAAATTAAAATCTAGCCTGCTCAGACTGGCCCCTAGCAGAAATGAAGCAACTCATTCATGTTCCACAATTACCTTGACTTCCAAGGCCCAGTCATTTCACCATCATTTCTTGACATGAAGGATTCAGAGGGTGTGTATTGTTCCATGCCATGTTAAGCTGTAAATATTGGGGTTCACTTCACAAGCAACCACAAAAACAGAAGGCCAAATTGTTAGGGCACACGAGCATCCCTGATGCCTCTGAGCGATTGTATAGGTTTCACTTTATTTTCAACTTGAACCTGTCTGGGTTCAACCTGTTTTGGGCCATGACTCTACAAATTGTTCTCACACAGCAAGCCACCTGAACACTTGCTCATATTGAAATATATGCATTGGTATTGTCTTTAAAGTAGTTTATGTCAGTGCATTCAATGGCGCACTCAGATGCATAGCCAGTTCAATGCCTTAAATTGTGGAGTGTGTGAGTGAGACAGAGACAAAAAACATAGCCAGATGCTAGTATTTGCATAGTTTAAACTCCACATCGTAAATGCTTGGTTTTGCTCTGGCTGGCTAGAGATGGGTATAGAACAAGAACAAGAAAATACCCTTACGTAACGGAAATTTTGTACCAACTGGTACCAAGATCTCTAAAATTCTTTCATTACAAAGGAGTCAGGGTTGAGTTCCTGAAAAAATCTGAAATCAGGCAGGGTTTTGATGACTTTAGCAATGATGCTTAATTTTCCCTGAAGCCAGCAGGGCTACTCACTTGAGGAGAAGAAATAAAATCTAATCCATTCTCTTTCATTATCAGTGATTTTTACTCCAGGACACATATGCGTGGTGTGGGGAGGTTAGCTGCCTAAACTCAATGAGAAAAGTTCAAATACAACCCTCTCAAACCAACCAGAAGGTCAGAAAACACTGTCGTCCTACAAACAGAGGCAGCCAGCATTCATGATTTGAATAGGTCATTTTCTTTTAGAAATGAAAGTAAAACACAGCACTAAGATATTGCTATTCCAGAGATCTAAAAACTCTAATGTAAAATTCATAGCATTTTAGAGGTAGCTCAAAGCTTAGGCATTACTTAACGTCTAATTAATTCTTCAAAGGAGGCAGAGGGATTGAGATCTGCATCTCTGAGGAAAAAAGCAAGAAAAGAGCAAAGAAGTGAAGAAAGAGCTGTGAGGAAGCACTGATCGCAGCCTAAACAAGCCCCAAAATCATGATCCTGAAAAAAGTGTGTGATGCAACTAGGTGATACCTGGGCAGAGCTACTGATTTACTACCATCAAAAGAGGCAGTCCCATGACTCCCCACTTTCATTAGCTGCATATCCTACTTTGGCCCTTATGATGCCTCCAGTGCTCATTTGGCCGTAAGGTATGCAGGTCCAATTTGCTAAGCCAGCAACAAAAAGTATTTGTTGTTGTGCTAGTTTCCTCCATATTGGCGAAGTAAATCATATCAGAAAATGCTCATACAGCTACCAAAAGGGGTAGGATCACCTGGAGAGGGAAGAGACAAGACAGAGATTGTCCTCTTCCAGCCACACTGAGACATCAGATCACTTCCTCTTTACTGTTTAAACAGTCCCTTTGAGAGATCTCTTTTGGGGCATAATGCTGGCCACAAGAGACTTGGGGTTGTGAGCAGATATATAGCCTCTTGTTTGGCATCTCCGGAAACCAGGAATTCTGGCTTGGCTTTTTTTGTAACACTATTACATCAAAGGCAGTGTTACTGCATTAGTGATGCAAGCCAAACAGCTGCAAAGTGGTTTCAGAACAGAAGCTATGGCTTGCTGCTATGGCTACACAGCTTCCTTTTCAAAGGCAGATTGCTCAAGATATAGGCAAAATAAATTCTGACCTATTTGAAAAATAATGTGTAGACATACCCAGAGAAACATCTGACTCCACATTTTTCCATTCCTAGGAGGAACAACTGAAAATTCTTCAAATTTTGGCTAACATGGCAAGCGAATAAGTGACAAGAACATATGTGTTCACTTACCATGAGACTGAGTAGCTTTATGAAATCACTGTCACAAGTCTTTGCTGCCCTCTGTACATGAATGAGTTACATGCTCAAGACATATATATCAACAAGCACCTTCTGTAAGAGGCACAAATACACTTCTGAATGTACCAGTCCTGCTCCAGACCCCAAGGCTACCCAAGCAATAACTTTCAAAATCACCAAGACTGCCTAAAATGGCTGAGACTACTGATTTAGACAGTCAGCACAACCCTTCACTTACACACAGACGAAACTGCAGAGTTTTGAGAGATAAAGACAAAGTAAGGTGTAAATACCTAAAATTAATACTGGACATGTGGGGAGATAGGGAGGTGAGAGGAGGGGAAAGGGGCTACAGTCCTCTAAAAATAAGTGTAGGACTTCATTACATGATCAGAAATAAAGAAATGAACACAGAATGAAAAGAGCACCATGCAAACTATATATCATTTTAATTAAAATCTACTATCTGCTAAATATATGTACAGCTGTTGGATTTCCTGAGCCAACTGATTCAAATAGGTTTCACAAGGACTCACAGATGAGGAATTAAAAAATAAAATCAAGAGTTCATTGACAACTAGCCTGGAACTGATCCCCCTTTGGAAAAGTCTTTATTTTATATAAGTTAACATTGGGGGTGGGGGATGTTGATCGTAGAAGACATGCCTCTTAATTCCTTTCAAATAAAATGAGCAGGCATGACACGGTGCTATCACAGAAGAGAAAGAGCTGCCTGTGTGTATTAAACGTTAGTGCTTTGCCTGCTTAATTATTGGTTAATCTAGCAATTTAGCATGCTTCATTTAATTCTAATTAGGAGAATTAATAGGCAGGGAATAAAGATTTAAATAGACTGGCACAAAACAAAACTGAGACTTATACTGCTCTTGGAAAATGAAGCTTTTTTTTTTTTTTTAATACCGTTCCTGCAGCCTCACATGTCTCTCCTCGCCAGTACCGTTATCATAAATGGAAAGGCCTAGGTCCAAGGGGTGTTTTTAAAATGCCCTGGGCCCACTCCTCACTTGGTGTTGATCAAACAGTCCAGTGGAGCCATGAGGATTTACACCAAAGCGAAGGATAAGGGTGTTTCTTTTTGTTCACCTCTCTCCTTCTGTAACTAGACTTTGGCGTTTGGCTTCCTCTGCTGAAAAGGACGTATGATATGGTAGGAGATTATTGTATTATTTTTATGCATCTCTCTCACTTTCTATCTTTTTTTAAGAGCACAGGGTGTAGGAGATAATTTAGTAGTGACACCATCCTCAGGAGTTACACACCATTCATGTTAAGTGATGCCTTAACTCGTGGAATTGTAAATTATTTTATTCCTTCCTCAGTCTGATGCCTTCTTTATTTTCTCTCTCTTGGCAAAGCTTTGGGGGATGAAGACACGCTCCTTTTCCACTTCACCAGCTGGCTGCTTTCCATTCCTGCCGCCCCCAAATGTTACAGCCTGATTTGCATGGTGTGTTTGTCTTTGCTAATCAAGCCGCGTACTCTGACAAGTCCTACGACATTGGACATGGCTGTTCTTCTAATTAAGGTGCTAATTGAATTAAATGGCTGCAGTAATGAGCAGATGAGCAGCATAAAAAGTAAAGAGTCAGATAGGCCAATTAACAAAAGAGCTGAGCATAATTATAACATTTAAAATACATGCAGTTCTGTACCAATATTGTTAATTGTTACAGGGGAATTTATGATAATTGGCTCAACAACAGGCATGCAGGCTTAACCTGGGATGAAGCCTGTAATTAAAAAAATGATATTCAACACAAAATACAGAGCTGGGATAATTAACACTTGATTTACATAAGAGATGTTTGTAAAGTAAAGCAGTGTACTGCATAAATGCGAGCCCAGATACAAATTCTACTGCACCATGGCATTTGACAATATTATAAAGACATGAAAGTAAAGGTCAGGATTCAAGCTTGTTTCATACCTGAGCATGATTTAGGAGTGTGTTTCAGATCAGGGCTACCCTTATAAAGTTTTGCTAGCTGGGTTCAAACAAAATTATGGTCCCCATCTACTTAGTAGAGCAATATCTTAGCCATACCCTGTCTATGGATGCTCTTGCACCTGCAGAAGAGCACTATCACCAGCTTAAGCTGGGCTGCCTATGGTGGTAGTGCAGCTGTGTTGGCAGAGAAAGTTTTTTCAGCTAACAGTCTTGAATCTCCGTCAGAGGCTCTACCAACAGAGCTAGAGCAGCCAAAGCCTGGCTGGCCTTTACACAGTGTGGTCTCACCCAGGGTTGTCCAAGGCAAAGCCCTAGAAACAGTCCTGAGAGCAGAGTCTGGAGCCTAGGTCTTCAGTGGTCCTTGGTGAATTATGATTTTTTTCCTATAGTGCCTACAGAGCTATGTCCTCCCTTCCATTCAGTTCCCTTTTCTCTCGCCAATGATTCATCAGCTTTATGCGTAGCCTCCTTTTTTTTACTCTTCTCAACATAGCCCGGAGAAGCAGACATTGGTCTGAATTCTCTCAGGCCAAGGAAGGAGCTGGACCTACATCTCCCATAGCCTACCTAAGTTTTTTAACCGGTAAGCTAGTGTTCTCCTTTAGCAAAGAGTTGGACCTGGAGTCCTACACAGGCAGAGGTTTTGCTATCAGAAGAGATGGGATTTTGGATACACCAGCATGCTTCTATGAGTTGGCTGCCAAATTTCGACCAGCCCTTGCCCAGTACGTTGGCTGTTGGGGAGAATGTCCTCAAGCAATCGCTTCCGCCTCTGCTCCATAGAAGCCTGGGTATCCAACTGACCCAGCCCAAACTTCTAGCTCAGATCACTCATTTATTACTGTGGTTCCACAGAAATGTTTCCTCGGCCCATGGACAGTAGCTGGAGAACTGTCTCCCATTATTAGAAGAATAATTAATATTAGTAGCAAAGCTATTATTACTGCATTACAAAAATGCAGTTGTCCTAGAAGTCTCAATCCAGCCCTTGGCATCTGGGAAAAATGGCCAAAACTCAGTTTCAGCTGATATGAAAATGCAACATATTGTCATATTTTTCTTCGTTAAAACTGGAAATGGAATACTGACATTGGCAATCTGATGCTTTTCAGACTTGTGGAAGTAAAACTACAAATACTTATGGTGCAAAATATTTTCTCAAGCATGTTAATTGCCACTGTGAGATGTCAGTATGTTCATCTCTTAAAGCAATCATTATTTTCACAAGGCCTATAAAATGTACGTTTATACTATCTGAAAGAGAGAGGGTCAAAAACCCCTCAATTATACTAAGCATATCATGCAGGCAGTTATGCAGAATCAGAGGGAGGTATTTCACAAAAATGAAAACCACAGACACAGACACGTAGGTTTCTGAACACTCTGTGCTTTGGCTCCCATTTTTCACCCCTGTCTACTCTCTGCCTGTAATTATGTACAGCACTGAGACAATTAGTGGCTGGATGCTGCAATACAAATAAATATATTATAATGTTCATCAGAATCATATTTTGGCTTAATCTGTGACAACGTGCAAGCGAGGAAAAGAGCTCAACAGTATCATGGTGATTATTAAAAAACCTACAGTTACTAGCTATTATTACAGCAGCGTCAGAAACATTACAGGCGTCTATCATAAAAGGGCAATAACCAAACCAGCAAAAAGAGATGATTTCTGGAAGTGAGATCAGGAGCCATCGTTAGCCATAAAGGAAAGCTGAAACCAAGAGTCTAAAACCTTATAAAGTTCAACGGTAACACTGACGGGAGAGGCAGCCAAGGCCTTATCAGCATAACAGAAACACACGTCGACAGCTTGGAGAATTTATGCATACAGATTAAAACCATCCTTTGTCCTTATTTTCTGAATATCTTAAAGCGTGTTAGGCCTGGAACTGAAACATGCAGAAAGACATGACCTTTCCTCAAAGATCTTGACATTTTAGGTCCTGATCCTGCAGATGCCTAGGTGCAAACCCGACTTTAGTGCGTAATTACTTCTGTTGGACTTAATGGGGCTAGTCATATTGGTAAGGTTGGGCACAGGCAGAAGTACTTGTGGAATTAAGGTTAATTATGCATAAATTTTGTCACAAAAATGTACTGAACAGTAATGCAAACAGTCTTCTTTAAGTTATACTGACAGTATTGGCCGCTTCATGACCACGTACACTCTGAAGCAGTGTATTTACACAGCTATCCTTATAATGGAATCTTAAAAATAGCATTTTATTGCAGATGAATAGAGTAAAACTTCTATATTAAGCTAATTTCCTTGGCTTTGACACATTTGTTTTCTAAACTTCAATAAATTGAAATATCTGTAATGTATTTTAATACGTTATATAGTATGCATATTTAACACAGACGATCAAAAATTCACAGCAAAACTCACTAAAACAATGACTTTTTTTCTCACGACAGATTATCCAAAAGCAGAGTAGCAGTTAGTCTAATTTTTTGTTACTCAAAATTTTGTAATTAACATAATTTCATAACTTACATAAAATTCTAGGAGAGCCTTTATTTCTTTACCCGTTAAACCTTACTGCTAAGTGGTACTTGAACAGATGGTGTAAGCTACATGGATTTTTTTTGCTGCATGCTATTACAACTTAATGAATGAGTGTTCCCAACACAGCTAGTCAAATGTATGTGCTTGAAAATCAGCTTTACCTGATGTTCCTACTTGTGCCAAAAATTGCAGGCTGTATTATTTAGTCAGCATGCAAAAGTGTGCTACAGATTTAGACAAATGAAACATTCAGATTCCTGTCTAAGGGCTGACAGTCTAATAATATCTGCAGTGAACATACAGGAAGCAACAAGTAACAGGAGCTAAGGAGGTGCAGAAAGAAGAGTAAGTCTTACAGTAACAGTTTATCAAACTTCAGAATTTGGATCCCATTTCAAATTTAAGTGTTCCTTCCGAATTGGTATTAAAAGTCAAAATTTCTACATTTTTCATAACTGGAACTTCTAAGAAATTTTCATAAAGAGCTGTTAGACTTTCAGACCTGACATCCCTAAAATGTTGCATTTTGATTTGTCAGATGGAATGGAAGCCTTGCTTTAATTTGATTTGACATTTATCTATGATTTTCATTTTGTTTCATTGGTAAAGCTTTTTGAATGTCTCATGTACTCCTACTCAATGCATATTGTCCAGCTTTTGCTGTGGTCACAAAACTATCTAGACAGAGGTTCAAGGTGAAAGCAAATTACAGTTTATCATGAGAAATGTAGTTAAGCCAATAGTGGGAATGGGAACAAGGAAGAGATGAAATATAGTTTCTGTAGACCATTAGTACATCTACTGTTCAGAGACATGCCAAAAGAAAATATTTCAATTCAGTTCAAAATCTAATTAAATTATCCAAAAATAAACATTTTGATCTATTTTTTCCAAAGAAAAACTGAAAAATCTCAACTCAAAACTTTCCCACTGCCTATTTCAGTTTTGCAGAGACGTGATTTTCTACTGAATGCATCAAGAAAAAGTCCTGACCAATCAGGCTCAAGCAGTAAAGTCAGTGCTACATGTCAACTGAAGTGTTTGCAGAAAACAAACTGAAAATGAGCAAAAGATGATCGGATGAAATGAATTAGATGAAGATAAAAAGAGGACAGGACTGAATATTCATTGAAAATTTTTGCTAAATTAAGCCTGCTCTAGCAGCAACTTCAAGAGCCGCACCAACTGCAAGTGGCACAGAAGTCTCTAGGGGCTCAACCTGTGTTTCTTATGCAAGTAAAACTACTACAGTTTTCAGCAAGACTTGAGTATTTGCAGAATGGTGTCCAGCCCTAGTTTCCTAGGATGGATATACCCTGTTGGTTAGCATTTTCAAATTTCTCAAAATATGTAACAGAACAACAATCAATATCATGAGAGTTGACAACTGTATCATTTGAGCACTTGCGCCTTTTCAGACCTATGGGTATATCCTGATTGTAGAGATATATAACACAGGGAACCTGCTTCAGTGAACCTGAAGCCAGGGCCACAAAGGAGGCAATCAACATTTCTTTGGCTGTACCAGGAAAACAGGCGAAGAGACTCATCACTTACCTTTCCAGCAGGGATTCACCCAGTATTTCCAGCCTAAACAAATTCAAAAATATATGAGTTCAAACAAAACAAGAGAGAGATAAAATACCTTGCCTGATAAAAGCACCTGGCTCTGGGAGCAGATGCTTTAAGTGCATAACACTTCTTGAAGTGAAAGCCTACTGACAATACGGCTTCAGAGGCTGGAGAGCAGCAGGATAGACTTGAAGCAGCAATGATCAAACTTTCTAACGGTATAGAAAACACTGCTGTCTCACAGACCACACGAAGCACTGGGGCCTTGTATAGAGAGCAGGCCCATGCGTTGTAGGAAGAGATTTTTACTGCATATGAGAGAGCACGTCAACAACCAGTACAGTGGTTTTAACGTCTCTCTCTCAGTTTGGGTAGCATATGCTTTCCCCCAGCCTACACATGCGCACACATAAGCTGAAGGTTATGGTTTGGCCCACGAAGATCAGCCGGATACAGCTTTATATCACCTTCAGAGTGACCTGAGTTTCTGCGCTGTAAGCACGTCTGAGGCCTTCCTAAGCAGCTCCAAAAAATGCCATGAACAAAGACAGGAAGAAAGTAAAAATAAATACTGTATGACCACGGCCCAGCCTGCAAATAAAGGAAGAAATCTCCCTAACAGGAATGTTTAAAAATAAAAACCCCATAACTGTAACCTGGCTGTGTAATTTATATGTATTGAGAATCTTTCAGCTGGCCAGAGATGCTATAATTATACTACAGGAATCTGACTATGAATTTGGCATATCAGTTTTGAAAACATGCCCCAGGGTTTCCAAGCTGCCATAATTTCACTTGAGCAGTAATGGAATAAATACAATCTAGATACACGTTGCTGTTCTTCAGCATAACTACTTCTTCAGGCAGATTTACCATAACGCACTCTGAACAGAAAAACTATGGCTCATTTACAAATGTAATTTCAATTGAGGATAGTTTTCCAATCTTCTTTCATTTGAGTCTCAATTGAACTTCTTCTCCTTTTTTGATGGCATGATTAGACATTGTGAGAGCTGTTGCAGATTAGTCAAGCACAGAGAGAGTAAATTGGGAAGGATGTTTTATCAGTGCACGTCACAATATATGAAAGCAGATGTGTATGCTCTGAGCTGTTCCCTCAAATTACTGTTATGGAATAATTTAGCCCTTTTGATTCTCACAGATTACTGCTTCCACTGATCATGCTGTCAAAATCAAAGTGAGCACTTCATTCCGCTTTTATTCATGCCAGATCTATTTTGCTTTCATAATGAGCAGATATTACCACTGCACAAAGAGGATAAAGACATTCACAGTGATAGATAGGCGAGAGATTAAATGGGATCTTTATGACTTCTTCAGCCATCAGTTTTGACTGTGCGATAAGACGAGTCGACTTGGGCACTGATTTGTTCTTTATTGGAGCCAATATTAGCATGAGCTTACCAGTGCACAGTCTGATAAAATCCATTTAAGGTGGAATCTGTATAACAATTCAGGAGTTACAGGAACTTCTCCTATGAAATGCATCTTCAGCAGCCTCTGCTGAGGCAAACTAAACCAGCTCAGAATTACAGCTCCTTACTATCAGGGACATTAATTAATTTACAATACAGTGATTTAAGGGTCATGCTGGGATTATCAGCCATCCCTGGAACCACAGGTTTAAATCCTTACTCTCAAATCGCCACTCAGCTTGCTGCTGTTCTTTGGACAAGCCCTTAAAAATCAGTGTCCCACCTGTTCTACTCAAGTTTTGGAAGCTGGACAGTACTGTTCCCCCGCTTGCCTTGGCTACAGACTTTCCATCTCCTTCTCAGTTCTGTTATGTGTACACCATCTTCAGCCCCTCTCCTCCAGCCCGCAGAAGGAGCAGTGTTGCATGACTAACTTATAAAGTCTTTGCCATATAAGGTCCCTTAGAAATAGTATCAGATAAGGGCCAGTTTTAATGCATTATAGGCAAATCTGAACAGAGGGTAGCTTGGAGCAAACTGGGGAACGCCACTGGCAAGCCAAGACTTTGATAAATGAAGACTGTCATGTTTCCTCTTCTAATATCTCAGACCAGAGGGAGTAGGGGGACCACATGTCTTTCTGGCAGTACAATTTTTGCTATTTTTCATTCTAGAAAATTAGATTACAGCAAAGATGTGCCTGTGGAAGGAATGGCACATGAACCATGGGAGCTGCCGCTGCTGTGGATGATGCGGTTGCTATGAAATCGGACGTTGGTCAAGGCCTAGCCCAAGTGATGTACGTTCTTTTCTCTATTCTGCAGTTTGAGAGTCCTGAGACTCCACCCGGTTGCTCAGCTGAAGGCCTAAGCACAGGATTTCCTCCTTAGAATTCCTTATGCTGCTCTAGTTGAAGGAAAGACCTATCAGGAATTAACTTCACATGGTCTGGGAATTTGGATCAGCATCTGGAATTGCAAACAGTTGCACTAATTGTATCAGCATTTTCTGGGGCTTTTTGACTGGTGAATCAAAGCCAAAAATCTTCAGATGGCCAGCCTCACTCCATGCTTCTGGGTTTAATTATAATTATTTGAAGAATATCTGTGTGTGTATGGCAATCTTCAGGTCTAGACTCTAGTTCCAAAGCATACCAAAATCAATCTTCAACTGTTTCAAGGCTAAGGCAATTGTGTACTTAACTGAATTGTGTACAGTTAGGTAGCTTATTATTCCTTTGGATTTAAAAGGGCATAAAAGCACTATTCAGACTTGGGGGTCTCACTCTACTTGTTATCATTCCAAACCCTTCTGAGGGATCACTATATACTTTCTGACAGGTTTTCTTCATGAGGAACCCATGACTCACTAGTAATTCACATGGACTTTACAAAATCTTTCAGTCCTGTGCAAGACTTAGTCCGTCTAAGTAGCTGATGCTATGAGGTTATCGCCACTCCAGTCAATATCAGAAGCATGTTTCATCTCTATTAAACCAGTGTTCACAATACAGCTACAAGGCAGGCAAGTGTTTTTTTATCCTTCTTTCCCTTTCTTGCCTCAGAGTTGCTGGAAGTCAGTTGCATTTGTGTAAACAGCAGTTGGTAAGTACTGAACAAGTATAGAAAAATCTGACTTTAATCTGCAGTCTCCACCATGAAGATTTATATAATATTTTTACTAGGCAACTTGCATTTGCCTTTTGGAAATCAGTTGGGCAAAACAGATTCACAATTAACTGTGCCACTTTTACAGATATTGATATGAAATAGAATGCTTATGTAGGCTTCCCACGTTTAGGAGGATGAAATAGCTCAACTGCTTGGACAAAGATATTTTCTTCATGCCCTACTCAGGATGCTGTGGAAGCAGCTGGTCAATACATGCTTCTATTGGAAAGAAAGGAGACATTAACACCGCCTATGCCAATCTAGGCTGGAACCAGAATGACTGAATGTGTTGTTTCTTGCATCTGTAATTGCAAGTTATGTATATGTAGTTATCATTCATATATTAGTCAACATTTTTTTTCCACAGTGTAAGTCTGAGAGTCAATAGAGAACGTGGTAGATAATATAGTACTGTATGATCAAATGGGCAAATCCCACTAGTTCAGTATTTTTTAAATCAACTTATAATTTATTTATTATTTATTCATGCACTGGGATATTTGAACTTAAAATAGTCTCAGTGGAAACCACGTGAACATTTGCTGCTTCTCCAGTTCTCCAAGACGGCTTTGTTTCCTGATGTTATTCTGTGCTGTGACATACCTCAGCAGGATGATTAGGCAAGTATTGCAAGAGCAATGAAGCAGAACCATCACTTAATGCACTGCACCTTTAACAATAAACAGCTCCAGAGCCATTTGCTTATCCAGTACTATTTTTCACTTTTAAAAATTAATTAAGGAAAACTCTGAGTGGATTGTCAGGGAACCCAGCATTCTAGGGAAAACTATTATAGGATTTAGCACACCCCAAAAGCAAATAGGAAATGGGAAAACTTTTCTGTACGGGCATTATATGCTATGACGCGGTATCGATGGACTGTAAAAGGTCCGTCTCTGACTAAATTTTTCCAGTTCCTGTTGACAGCAGTGGGTGATGGACAGAACCAGAAACTTCCAGAAATAAGCATATCGATGCATCCTGACACCCTCCACATCAATTGAAAACTGTGAGACTACAAAAGGGAAGAAGTTGTGTAATGGCAGTTCCTGGTGATCCGATTTGGCCCTAATACAGGAAAAAGCCTGAACCCACAGAAATATTTAAGTATATGTGGAAGCCTCTCCTCAACACGTTTCACTGTAACTTTGAAAATGTGTGAAACTCCAACTGAATAGAGAGGGACCTTGTCATTGACCTTCGTATATAACCAAAGCAAGCCTGTATTTTGTATCTATACCCTTTCGATAAATAAGTAAAACTCTAAAATTCTATATAGACTGTTTTCAAATGAATACTGTTGGAGGAAACCAGAATCTTTATAGAGAACTTAAGAAATGCAAGGCTGAAAATGAAGCACTGAGAAACAATGATTCACTTTGCAATACAGATAATCTATATTAACAGACAGACGAATGGAAAATCAAGAACAGAACATCAGACACACAAAGTTCACACTAAGCCTCGGTTACTAGAAGTGTCGTGCACTCATATCACTGAGTGAAGTCAAAGAGATCAACAGGTCACCTCTCATCAGCCAGTCTAGATTTTCTCCTCATTTTAAGATCTGTTACAGACTTAATACTTGGATGAAGTTTACTAGCTATTTTCTACAAGTTACAGGTTTTCTGCAAAAAAAGGCCTTATCTGATCTGCTGTTTTGCTTTAGTATTATAAGAAATCCACAATTTTGAGATAGTGATTGATGATTTCAATTAAGTTAATATTATTCCCTTCACAGACAATACAACCCCAAATAAACAGGCAGTGCCCTCCAACACGTAACACACCAGGTTAAGATTGACAAATGACAACCTTTTCTCATTCTGCCTTGTATTACCAATATCCTGTAGGTAACAGTCATAAACACTTCTCTTGTATTCATCCGTGAAAAGACAACTCCCCTGTGCTCTTAAATGACTGGGGACGGATGACTCCGTCTCCAGCCCAGTCAACAGTGCTGACCAGAGGCAGAGCGACGGTAAGATACACGTCCTTACATACTGTGGTAGCAGCTGCATTGCAAGCCAATGCCAGCATAGAAGAATCTATCAAGAAAAAACAACTATCAAGTGGGTCACTGCACCTTACGGTGCACACCTTAATGTTCCTTTGCATGTAAAATCCATCTTTTCTTAAACAATCAGTGAGTGAACTAAAAAGAGCTCTTTAAAAGAATCCCATAATTGGGACATCTACAAGTGTTAAATTTATACCAGTGACTAAATTTTCTTTTAACTTGGCCTTAATTTTACTCATCTGAGGGAACACAAATGGATCCAAGATGCTGTAGTTTACCCTTTACTTTAAAAACCCACAGATGGCATAAATGCTTCAGTCATCAGTCCCTCTTAACAACAAACTGAGGAGGATTACCCACTGTGGTTAAAGCATGAGATTAGAGACCAGGGATGAGGTTTTGGTTCTGCTGGGCAAAATACGTTAATCTATACCTCAATGCAGTTTTAACAGTATGTTCTTTCTTCTCTCTTTCTCATCTACTTCCATTTTAAGCTCATCAGCAAAGGGACTGTCTTTAAAGATACCCAGTCTTGGAAACTTAGTTGTATGTAAAGCTTGGGGAAAGTCAATGAATATTTGATATGGCAATCAAAAGTATACCTGATATAAACCATCACTGTAACAACGATTTTTGCCGCTCAAAGAAGATTTCATTAAAAACAATGACAGTGTGATCTGTGCCAATGTTATGAGCTTGACTGGTTTCTACCTGTGTTTGTTACTGCACACTCTTAATTGCCATCAGTAAATCATTTTAGAGCTTTCGTAGGTAGTTGCTAGGTACCTGGCACAAGTTCCCAAACTCCTAAACCAATGCCCACAGCAGATTTTACCAGAGTTATGCAGCCTGTTGTGGGAGACTGTGCTAACCACCTTCTCAGCCTGCACCAGGAGCAGTGATGCTATGTGCCCAGGGTGATTTCAGGACGGTAGGCAGCAGCCGTGGGTACAGGGGCAACACAGCCCCAGGGAGCCTTCACACAGCCCAAGTGTTAAAGGTATTGCCATGACCACAGCTGAGAACCACTGGACTGAACTTAGCCTGCTTAGGGTGACGTTAAAAAATTATAATGAGTTCTGACATTAACTAAACATGAGCTGGTGCCATTCTTAAAACGTTCTTATCTTTGCTAAAATTAACTTAAGGAGCTAAGGAATTACCTTAGCAAGGAACCCCACCCATTATTCCGGTAGAAAACAGGCTTCCCAAAATAAAATAGCATCTCATTAGTGGCCATAATAGTGGCCATTAGTGCAGGTAGGTGAGGCCCTGAATGTGCTACCAGGTTCAGGCTGTTTTTTCTGCACCAGACCTTAAAAAGAGTCATTTGTAAACAGAAATGTATCCAAAGGTCAGAGAAACACAGCTTGCAGGGGCAGTGAGGTGTTAGCATACTTGAGAGGCTTATAGAAAAGGAGACCCTCTGGAATGAGTTATTTGTGTGTCATTTTACACTCCATAGAGACGAAATGAGAAAATATGGCATTGTGGGTTAATACAAATCTTTCTGAAGCTATGAGAGTAGCTTCTCATTCAACTTCAATCTAAAAGGACCACTAAAATCATAAGCATACAGCAAGATGTAACCCAAAATTGACCATATGACCTAATGGAACAGTATCAAAATTGATGAAATTATCAAAATCATTATCACCATCATCGAAATTGTCCATGTTTCCATCGTAACAGATGTAAGATGTCCACGGCCTAACACAGTGATCAGGAGAATTTGTTTTGTGCTTGTGTTCATCACAGAAATAGCCAAAAGACCAGATTAAGAAAGAAGAGGGTAAGGACATACAGCAGCTTCATGAGTACCGTGGCCTTAGGAAAAGCCTTAAGAAAAACAGAATTTGTTGTTGCCAAGTGTTATCTTACAGACATTTGGACAGATGAGAAGAGACAGTAGCCCCTGTTGTTTGACTCCTGCCCAGTTTGGGGGCACAAGTGAGTACGTTCTTTGTACCTACCAGAGCAGAGGTTTCTAGAGCCCAGCTATTTATTTATCAACCTTACAGGAGCCATTCACAGAGCCTTGGCTGATCACTGAGAACAAAAAAGAGTCACTTTAAGGTGTGCGCAGTCAAGGAGGACCTCTACCTTGGCTGGGCACAAGTAGTGACAGAGAGAAGCAGACACCACCAGAAAGAATCACCATAAGGGAAATGGAGAACCTCCACCTTCCTCCTTCCCTCCTTTCTTCTCAGCAAATGTGTTACCAGTGTCTAACTCTGTCATACCCCCAGGAGCCCATGTCCTCAGAGTGTCAGGGGCTGGTCTAGTCCTGAAACGCATATGGCCCATGGGCTGAGTGAGGGCTGTGACGAAGCAGCACATACAGCCCTACCTCAGTGTCTTTTAGCAGCAAGGCAGCTTAACAGAGGAAAACAGATTAAATTTGCAGTAAAGACTCTTGTAAAACTGTGTGCTCAATCTGCATTTGGGGAAATTTTGTTGCAGTTTGCATCTGGTCAATACTGCATTCGTAGCTGCCACATTGTTGTGCCTCCCCGAAAAGGCAGGGGTGCCTGACAGCTCTGAACTGCTCTGTCTTTCAGACCAAACACGACTTAGCTGAGGAGCATGCGCAGGCTGCTGCGAATGGCATTGTTTAACTTACATTTGAATAACACTGCGTCCATTTAATAATCTCTCTTGTTTCCTAATTTAAGCTACAGTCATAGTTTAAAGTTTTGCCAGGGGAGGAGTGAAGCCACAGTAAAAGTAAAAGACTGAAATGCTTCAGACAACTGGAAAATGAAAGGAAGAAAATCAAGTGTCCCTGATGTTAAATTCAATGGCAGTAAATCCACTTCTTTTTTCCCAGTAGTTTTTTCCAGAAATAATTTACAGTCCACAACGTATCTCATGGCATACAAATCAATCCGTATTGAGCCCGCCTGCCATTAGAGAAGGCCCACGAGGGGGAAAAAAGAAAAAAGGACTGTAAATACATGGTTAGATTGTGACAGATTTTTCCCCTTTTAAAATGTGTGTTATTTATGCGAGTCACAAAGTTTAAATAAAAGTCTAAGTTGTCCTTCTGTTCCTCGATTTGTAATAAAGCCAATAGACTACCAGGGCGCTCGTTACTGCTGCAGAGGATCTGTCTCTAGAGCTCTGCAGGTACGCTCGCCTTGCTCCTGAGGTTGCAGCAAGCCTCAAACATGCAGTGACAATTAGCACAAGCAAGCAGCCACCCAGACAAGGCTGGTCTGCTTCGCCGCAGGCTCCAGAAGAAAAAAAGCTCCCTTTGGCCTGAGCAGCATGTTTTAAATACTTTGATGAAGTTTCCACCTTAAGAATTGCGGAGAGGGAAAAAATAGAAAAGCAAATTGCAGAATGTAGACTGAAGTACTTGCGATTCTTGTGACAAATACTAATGTATAAATCAGCAGCCCAATCCAGGCCCGGGCCGCTGATCATGTTCTTTGCTGAAATGTCACCTGTTCCTATCTAACGATTTGCATAATGCAAAGCTTCTCACTCGTAAAATACAGATTAAGAGGGGAAGCAAAGAGTCATTCTCGAACCATGGAGCCATTTCAAACAGGAAAAAAAAAAAAAAAGCAGTCTTTACTATTAACCCTGTGACAGCCACAGGCTTTTTTCCTTTTTTGCATTTGAAAGGATACTTCCATTTGAAACGGGGAAATAACAGTCAGATCCAGCCTCCCTCCCCCTTCCCCGCTTGTTGTTGTTGTTGTTGTTTGCTTCATTTCTGTTGGACTATGTAGTTCGACATGAACAGAAGTGAAATAATTAAGCCGTTTAACACCGGATCATTAGTGGAACGTTTAACTGGTCTCCTAGAGCCTGACTGAAATGTGTAGACATCTATAGAAAGATTCCCATCAACTTTAATGGGATAAGGCTTTAGTAGCCATTTTGAAGGGGGCTCCTTAGCTATTTTTTCCTCACACTTTTTATTTTATTCTGTAGGTATATGTCTTCTAGTACTATCCTATTGCCCAGGAAAAAGAGGTGCATTTCATTAAAAACGTTTATCAAAAACACAGAGTTTGTAAAAAAAAAAAGTCCTTTTTTTTTTCCTGCAGTGAAGACAACAGCACTCTTGTCCATAGGAAAGTCTTTAACTCAGGAATTTAACCTTAATGTAACTAGCAAAAAATATTCAGAATACAGCTACAGTTATGGATAAAAAAAATAGGAAGGTATGTTCAGCTCCATGTTTCAGGATATATAATTTCTAGAATATATAGAATATATAGAATGTAATTTCTAATTGTTAAAAATGAGGACAGGGATTATCCCACGTTATGCTAGCAGACATCGGTATCCTGCAGGGCTCTCAGCCTCTAGCACTGACCCCAGGGTACTGGCTTTTGCCGAGTTCAGGCTGGCAGCTCCTTGCTCCTAACCAATTGCATCGTTCTGAGTCAGGGTTTAAAGTATTCAAGGGATGGAGGCTGCTTTCTTACAAGAGCTTTAACTTGCACACACGTTTATACTGCGAGAAGATAGGTTGCGATGCTGACTGCAGTATGTGCCGTGTCTTCTCGTTAAGCATACTTGTGTCTAGCAAACTTTCTGCACAAGGCATTTGGCCTGGACAAGGCTTATATAAGAGTTTAAGCTCTCGCTACCTAAAAGACGACTTCTTTCTGTGCGTGGTTGTGACAAGCGAGACCAGAGCATGTGCTGATGTTGCCACGTCCTGTGTTTGATTGCCTGCAGAGCTGCGCCTGGGGATTTTCAGAGAAACGGTTTTTATTCTGGCATTCCACTTTCCCCCACTGGGCTGCCAGCGCCCAAGCCCATTAACCTTCAGGGAATGGTTCAAAGCTTATCTATTTTCTTGTGGTCCAGAACTGCAAGTTGCTGAAGTCTCCTTGCTTTCTCTGGCAAGAGAGGGGATATAATATGTCATACCAAGCTTTCTGCACCCCACTGAACTGTGCAGGCACTTCTGTTTCTTTCGGGAGGCTGCATTTATTCGCTCACCACTGCTTAAGCAGTTTCATGTTTTCTTCCTCAAGATTTTTAACTCTTAGGAAAAATAAATAAACAAGCAAAATGGTGCAAACGCAATAATAAATGTTAAAGCAGCCATTTCTCATGGAGTTGATCACACATATGGGCAGGAGTAACAAGCACGCCACTTGCATGACTGAAGATTGGGCCGTCCGCCTTGGGATAAGGACGAAAGCTCTGAAATGTTAGATTTTATTTTGCTTATTCAGAGTTACTTTTCTGATGATACGTATCAGAATAAGAATATGAGTTTAAAAATAACCCTGAAGTTTTAAGAGACCTTAGGAAAGAAAGAAAGGTAAAAACATTATTTGAGACTTGCACAGATCATGTAGAAACAAGAGCTCTTACGTCATGCTAGAAGCTGTGTTTAGACATAAAATTCAACACTGATTTCCATGAGACATGGGACTCGTGAAATATATTTCTCAGAATATCTCCTGAGTCCATCTCCTTCTTGTGTCTAAAGAGGCCTTTCCCACAGAGGGTTACTTATGAAGTATTTGTCTCCTACCTTACTACTTGTTTTCACAACACTTGTCAGAAATTTCTGTGACCTTATCAGTTCAGTCAAGACTGTCCAATAGATACAAAATCTACTGAGGATAAGCACATACAGAGCAGGACTTGGTGCAAACAAGGCTAAATATGAAAAATAGGGAGATGCAGCTGAAGAGAGGAAACCGAAAAAGGAAACATTAGAGGCAAATAAGAGAACTCCACACCAGCATATTTATAGGACAGGAAGTATATGACTGGTTTCTCTCTAGTTATCTTCTCATCCTCATTTTATAGTTAACCCTTTTTCAATATGAAGTCTAAAAAGAGATGCTTTCAGAAGTTAAGGGAAAGAATATAGGGCTGAGAGAAAAAAAGCAACTGGAAAGAAAATCTAAATAGGTTTGAAATGCTGATGGCCATGAAGACTGCCAAAGTATGTTGTCTTTTATATTTTTAATAAAAATAGGCATAACTTTATACACGCATTAACAAAAGCTGCTGGGAATATTTTCATTATGAACTGACTGGGATCATCTCTTCTCCCAGACCTTCTTCCTGCCATTTAGCTTCATATTCCGTTAACCCCATCACAGTCGTGATGAACAGTGGTGCAATTTGACGGTGATTCCCACCGAATGGAAATTACGAATTTCGTAAGTTTAAAAGAAAAGTCACTTTCACGTATGGATTTCATGGATTCTGTTGTCATCTTCAGACCAACCAGGAAATTCAGACATTTGTAGGTCCCAGTTCGGTAAACCATCTATATTCAAGCAAAGCAATTGAGAGCAGCATTTAAACCCTATCAGTTTCTGGCACACTTCAGCATACGTTTAGCTGCTTTGCTGAACAGGCATGGAACTAAGCGCATACTGATTTGGTTTTCTGAAAGAGCCCTACTAGAATAGGGAGGCAGGGACAGGTGAGAATAATGCTGAAGAGGGACAGTCACACCTGGACTTTTCCATCCTGAATCACCAGGTTCTTCATTAGCAATTCTTACCCTGTTGTCATCTTCACCCTTGAGACTGTGCTGGCAGCTCACCCTATAATGCATTCCCTTTCTGGAAACTATATCCAGAGCCGGCAGGGAAATGGACTAGATCGTCTAATAGGTCTTTTCCATCTCGCAATCTGTGATTTTTGTCTTTCTACAGTACTTCATTCCCTATTTCCCCTTCCATCTCCTTCTGCAAATTGAGACTGGCTGAGGGGAGGCTTAAAAGAGAATGAACTGTCACTTAAACTCGCTGCATCACTCAGTCATTCTTATAAACTGGGAGCTCATATAGGTTCAGTTCTGTCAGGAGAGCTAAGCCTCTCAAAATTTCGCAATATTCAAGATGTACAGAATTAATTACAAAGAGCAGGTTTGTCTGCAAATTCCTTTTGGAAATAACATTGCTACTCAAAGATGCTTGCAGCATGCGCACTTCCCCCCCACACACACACACCCATATATACCCCTTTTTGTAATAGCCCTATCTTTGGTACTTCCAAAAGCAGCTGCACTGTCCAACATCTTTCTAGAA
Source organism: Struthio camelus (assembly GCF_040807025.1). Lineage (NCBI taxonomy): Eukaryota > Metazoa > Chordata > Aves > Struthioniformes > Struthionidae > Struthio > Struthio camelus. Next base: position 79,172,101 of record NC_090945.1, read on the forward strand.
AAGCTGAGGGAATATTTATGTAAGTGTTTGTGCTGCCTAAATGAAATTGTAATATTCTGTAGCTTGATCTGTAGCTGGCATAAGATGCTATATACCACTGACTTTTCTGGAGATAGGCTAAATTACCAAATGTGAATTCTTTTCAAGACTGTCTTAATTGTATTGTACTTTTAGGATTATGGACTTCCCCGGACACCTTGGAAGAATTAACTCCCAAGATCCATCCTGATGCACTTTTTAATGCAGACTCTGTTATGTTAACTCTGGAGCCCTGTTCATCACATAGCTGAAAGTGAGCTGGAAGTAGCCACGCTTAATTAGCACCAGCCTCTTTAATTGACATACCTTACCTTTGCATACAGACTACAGCTTGTTAATGACCTACATGGGCAAAACATGGCAACATCTGCATTATCCCTGGACAGGAACCATGCTGTCAGCGTTGATGCTGACTCACTCAATACAGTTCTACTCTCAGAGAATCAGCGGCAAAACATGAGTGAATATTCACTTCTAGTGAAGATTACAAGGCTCCAAAGTGAAAAAGTACTTAAATACAGGTTTAAGTCTCAAAGTTTGCTGAATTGGGAGTAGAACAAAACACAACTACCCCATGTTTCTGTGCGAACCTTTTCCTAATATAAGCACTAAACTTCTGTGTTTTCTGCAGCATTACATAACATATTCACCTCTGTTTGTAATTCACTAACATTTCTAGATATTTTTTAGCATTACCACTGCTCAGACCCCCTTTGTCTTTAAATTTTAAAGTGATGTCTAGGATCATCATTCTGCACTTCCTTACATTCATCTAAGTTAAACAATCATTTGCACAAGCTATCTATACAAAACAATAATAATAACCTTATTAATGATGGTTGTGCTGGAGCCCAAGGAGAAGGTGAGCTTCTTTTCCTACTCTATTGAGAACTCTATTAATCTTCAGAAAAGAGACGGAGAAACAGACATGGGAGAAAATGAAATGGGTTACAAGTTCAATGAATATTATCTGAAATATTAAATAACTCTAGTATCACAACTCTTTGGTTATAATTCTGTCCAAAAGAAAGGAGGTGATATGATCGTGCTCTTTCTCTTTTTTTTTTTTTTTGACAACAATTGATCAAGAAAAGTGAGTGATTTTCCCCTCCAGTTCTGTCCTTCTGCTTCTGTCTCTTGAGAATGTTTCCTTTGCTGCAGCTGAGATTATGGTCCCATTTCTAATCAGTTATAGGATGCGTTTGTCTCGTTTGAAGTGGACCAAGATAAATAATAAGACTATTTACTTTCTGTGCGCAGTTACAGTAAAGAACTCAGATTTTCATAAACATGATGTAATGATCAGGTTCTTTCTTATAAACACTTCAGAGATAAGCTTATTATTATTTTATTAAAACTGCAGAAGGAATTTCCCTACAGGCACTTATTACATTTTCAAGGATATGAAAATCTGCCTTAGACAACACTCTGAGGTACAGAATTGCACAGAACTGAAAGGTAGAAAACATTGGACAAAATGCCCCAAATAGGTTTAAAGCATCTGATATTAAAAGCAGCATATTGCATTCATTTTCATATAACAAATTTTAAAATTTATCAGAGAGAAAAAAGATTCTAAGGTCAACCTCATTGTGGTTTTAACCAAAAACCACTACACAAAAACACAATCAGAAGCAGAAGAAAATAATTTTTGTCCTTGATCTTCCCTTGAATGAAGGTAATCTGCTAGAATTAGCATTTTACACTCTGGACCCAGTTCCCTCCCGCCTGCCTGAACCACTCACCCCTGCTGTAGAAGTCAATGGGCGTTCTGCGTTCCTTACTGAGACAGAATTGATTTGCTTGTGTTTTAGAGACTTATAACTCAGCTCTTTGCAATGAGAATAAATTGACAGCTTTTACAAACTATGAACAGCCTGCTTTCTCCCTATAGTCTTAGATACGGGATGCACATGTATGATTGAAGTATATCACCAGTACCTTACCTGTAAAAAAAAAAAAAGTAAAAAATATGGGGAAAAAAGTCAGAAAAAGTGAAGGTTTTATGTCTGTACAGATAATACAAGGGGAAGTTAAACCCATGACCCATCGCCTCCAATATCCACAACAGTCAGAGTCCTGACACCCTTGTCTCACCAGCCCAGTACTCACCCAGCCTCTGGTTTTGTGTGGGTTATCAGAGAGTGCAAGCTATTGGCAGACCTATTTTCAAGCAGTGGTACTTTTAGACGAGTGTGTATCATTTAAGGTGCAGCATATATGTGTGAAAACACCGCAAGTACTTTTTCTTTTAGCTATTTAAGATGTTCAAAAGGAAGGAAGGATCTCCCCTTTAAAATATTCAGAGAAACCTTGTGGTCCTTCTTTGGATATCTCCTTCATCCTCCACACTCCCTGCCTATGAGGCACCTCGTGTGCTGAGAACTGTTCCCGTCATGCTGGGCACTGCCACCCCACTGTACCCCACCACCACTACGGAGACCAGAGGTCACTTTCCACCTGCTTTGATTATAAGCTTTTTTGAACTGATTTATGCTTTGTTTAGGTTCTTGGTTTATAACATGGTGTCCCAGACAATATCATTAAAATATTTAATTAATCTAAAATTAGGTGAGAAGAATAGTTAGAGAGAGTGAAGCTAATCTGCTCTTGCGGCCTTTCAGTCCTGTTTCATAAAGCTGGAATTTGGCGATGTTTTTAGTAATCTTCCAGAACAAACCAAGCATTTGAGACTTAGCCGCGTGTACCACAGGATAATGGTGGTAAAAAATTTACTACAACATATCTGAAATATTTGTTCACAGCGCGGAAGGTAATGAATGGAATTCAAACTTGCGCAAGTTCTAGTTCTTACGGCAGTGCTTTAACATGTAAAGCCAGGATTAACCTTTCACAAAAAGATTAGTAAAATGTCTTATTCTAAACAAGTGTTTTGTTGAATCTCAGTACAAGATTTTTGCTGAGCTTTTATTTCTGTTGATGCAGGAGTAGCAACAGGGGGAGTCAGGCAGGGCAAGATTCATCTGAGCGAATGTTCCTGTCTTACACTGTTTAAGGCAACAATTGAGTCATTCATCTACACTCCTGTTCCTGCCTAAGTTGGGCAGTGGGCACTTCTGTGGCACAATTCATAGGTGTCTAAAACAGGCTAGATAATTCATGACCTCCAAGTGCCACTCCACCAATTCGACCAGGAGCATGGGCAAACATCTCTAGTGCAAATACCTAGATGGCAAATTCCAATGCAAGGTGAAATTAATGCCACCCTTGATCTCTGCAGATGTTTTTGCATCTCTGATAGACTCAGTAACTTAGATTTGGTTGTGCAGAAATTTGCAACAGTGTGCAAATTGTGCAAAATGGTGTGTTTTAAGGCCAGTTTAATCAAACGGTGGAAAATATAAACATGGATGTTCTTGTTTCAGCCTAAAAATATCTCACATTATCTTACTTGTTTCAGGTGCAGGGGTTTGTACTGGTATAATTTTTAGTTCTGTGCAAGATTAATTTTTTCCCTCAATTAACACATCTGCCAAAAGCCTCCTGAAGTCAATGATAGTCTTTTCACTGACTTCATTAGATTTTGGATCAGCTCAAATCCCTCAGTTCATGACCTGTAATGATTCCAGTAGGCTCCAGTGGAGCAGTAAGCTGAGTACAGTCACCCATACACAAACATATATTTTCACCTCCCAGTGCATCCCCCATATTTGTTGACTTTCTTATAATGATGTGGGAAATCTGGCACTCCAGCCAAAGTGAAGAAGGTGAAGAGGCTGGAAAGAAGTAGGCAATGAATTGCTTTGATTTGGCTCCCATTCACAGGGAGATCCCACTAGCAGCTTAATATAAAAGAAGTTAATTTTCTTTGTATTTGAAAATAATAAAAATGAGTTTTTCTTCCCTCATTACAGTAAAAAGACATTTTTGGATTTACCTCGCAGGGTCATTGAATACGCTCTGTTCTCACTGGATATCTCTAGCCAAACAGCACTGCAAAGGCCCTTGTGTGCTAAGGCAGCCACAGACTGTCACTCCCCAAGCTGGGGCTCACCACCCCTCTCCTATCACAGAGCCTGCTCATGACCACCGCTCTCAACCTAGGACCTGCCACAGGCACATACCAAATTCAGCCCTGCTCTGTATGGTCTGTCACATAGACAGCACAGCATGGGGTGGAAAGTAGGCAGATTTTTGCTCTAAATGGCTGCAGTGGCTGGGACAGGACATCTGGAAAAGGACACGGAGAACAGTCATAACAGAGGAAAGGGGTGACTAAATATGTCTTAAGAGGGCATGAGAGGAGTGTCCATCCCACAGGGCAGACAGAACAGGAAGCAGAGAAGAAGATCTCATCTGAGCTCAGACACAACGAAGTTCCCGTGACTTAACATCAGCAGAGTCATGGTAGGTCATAGGCAGAGCGTGTGTGCTCCTAGCTGCTGGCAAACACAAGCTAAAAGGTGCTCATCTAAAATTCAACCTGTATTGCTGATGTGCAGTAATGTGAGGGCACATCTGAGCTGGAGAAAGCAAATGGAGAAGGAGCTAGAAACAGAAGAATAGCTCAGGCCATGCAAGGAGACTGAACAAGATGCAATGAACAAAGCCGGAGTGGAGAGGAGGAGGAGAAGAAGAGAGGAGAAAGATCGATCCAGGCAAGAAGGAAGAGCCATGCTTAGCTCAGCTGGGCCCTGAGCTGGTAAGGAGGGAAGAAGAAAGCACAGAGGAGGAAGATAGATTTTGGTCCCCTCCAGGTGAGGGGGACTCAGGAAGGCTCAGCAGAGAGGTGGTTAATAGGCTGCACTTGGCTGCCTCACCAGGAATGGCAGTGACACCTGACTGGGAACTTGGGGAAGGAGTTGGCGGCTTATTAAAGCTGCCGGACCCCGGCTGAACCCCACGACTACACGCTAGGATTGCTGTGTGCCCCTTGATAACTCACAGCTGCTGATAAAGTCCACTGGTAATGGCTTTTTGCTAATGAGAAAAGTGCCGCTGATTATGACAAATAGCCTTGGACCAACAGGCTAAGCTGCTACATAGGCTCCCAATTGTCAGTCTGGGTGATTTTTGCATTTCATTATTTCTTTCCTGACGTCCTAGCTCCTTCTATCCTTAACGTACTCCCAGAGCCGTGTGTCACAATTTTAATAACACTTCTTTATCTCAATTTTTTCCCTCTCTCTCCATGGGAGCTGGGAACAAAAGGCTGTTACAGAAATAATGTTTAACCTCACTCCCGTGCTGCAGCAAAAGAAACCCCACAGCTATTGTTCAGGAATTAAAAAGGCGTAAATAGGGCACACAGAGCCCACTCAACCCTTAAAGACAGACTTTTAAAAATACCTATTATTACTATTATTTAGAGCCCTTTCATCTACAGTTTCAAGGCGTGCCACATTCCCATTCTCTTCTCCTGTGACAAAGGTATAGCACATATCTAAACACACAGAACTGAGCCTTAATGTACAGTGACATTGTCTGGCTGTTTTGAATGCCTTCTAATAATAGTAATATTATTTTATAAGGAAGAACCAAGAAAAAAAAGTCAGCAAGGATTCAGAATAAACTCGCTGTCTTCTATGCAGTTGGTTACAAATCCTCTTCTGTCATTAAAAAACTGAGGACTGAAGTCTGTTGTGCGGGTATAACAGGACAGCAGAACCAAGGCCAATCCATACCATAAATCTACGTGTAAAAAGGCTGCTTTTCTGCCTCAAAGCTCACAAAACAGCAGCAAATAACTGAAGTCCACTGAGTTTGCAGCTGCCTGCATGTTGCTAGAATTCACCAAAGCAGCTTCCTGCTTTTAAGAACACATTGCCGCATATAGCCCTTGGCACGCAAAAAGGGCTGATCCTGCTGCAGGTGCATGGTGCGCTGCTCACCTACCCCGCTTACGTTGTCGTGTCCTGCCAAGGGCAACGAGGGCAAAACAACGCACTGAAGTATCTTGCAGTGGTAGCGGGGAAAGTAGGGGGCATGCGAGTTGCTTTGGAGTCATCGCATGGACAAGGATGTTTCCAGACACCCGTAGCCTACCTGCAAATGCAAAACCACGGGTATACAAAAGTGCCCATGAGAGCAGAGTTGAGATCTGTGACAGAAAGAGTGGTGGGCACAGGTGCTGTCCACAGCTCCGCTTTCTAATCAGGCATCGGGATATTTAAAAAGACTGTGTGACCAGGGAAGCCTGCAAAAGAACCAGGAGTTAAACTAGAGTTTAGAGCAGAGGATTTAACTGTGTGACTGTTCTTTCTGTCTGTCATTTGCATTTCTCTTTGTCTGTATTTTTATAAATTACGGCACTAGAAGAGCATTTGCTTTACAAGTGTTATAGCTGTATTACATCAACGACATTAAAATCATCCAAATTGGAAAAGAAAATGGAGCTTAAGCCCTTTTATGGTCCCTCTGTGATAGATAACATTTAACTAAAGACATCTTGCTTTGTTTTTTAAACATCCTGAGAAATATCAGGCTTCCTAAGCTCCGCCATCCCAAACTGAAGGGGAGGAGAGAGGACTCTTTAGTTAAACTCCTCTTCCCCACCATCTCTTTAAGCTTTTCCAAAAGAACTTAGAGTCATGAAAAATGTTAAAGATACCCAAGAAAATGACAGGTTCTGATTGGGGTTTGTTTGCTTCGAGTCTCCTGTGTCAACATCCCCGTTTTCTAGTTGTCTGTAAAGCCCTACTGGAAAAAAAAAATACAAAAGAGATTAAATTATCCTACCAAAGAATTAAAACCAGAAAACAATCTATTTTCTAAACACAACAATATTTTCTAAACACAACACTAACAATTTTCTAAAAAAAAATTCTTTTTAACTTTACAAGAGTGTTCACTCTCTCATACTGTACAACTTGGTTACCAGAACATGATCGCTACAGAGAAGATTGCAAAATAGCTTCTATTTACTTTACCACAATTTCTACTACTCTGCAAGAAGACTCTTCTCACTTTTAATTTTATTCATGTGAGGAAAGTTTACTGAATAAAAATATCACACTTATTTCACATAGGTAGTGTCAACTGTGAGCACTGATGCAAGATCAGAGCCAGAAAATTAATGCACAATCAATTACAAAATCACTCTGTCTAAGAGCAGCAGACAGATAATAATCACTCCCTTCGAGAAAGAAACCTTGGGAAATCTGGCTGTCCCTTCAAGACCCCCATTCTGTTCGTTCTAGCCGATAACTTGCTGAAAGTCATCCTTCATGTTGGGCTTCCTAAAGCAAAGCTTGCAGAAATTTTCTCATTCGGGCAATTTTGGAGCTGACCTTTGTGAAGTTTTACACACTTGCCATTGCGGTGCCACCCCAGGGAGCTCTACCTGCTCCCTCCGCCGACGCGTGGGGAGTCTTGCTGCTGCGCCCCTGACTTGAGCGGGAGCAGTGCCATGACCCGCAGCGGGAATCACGGCCCGAGCCACAGAGCTTGCTGCCCTGCTGCTGCAGGCACCGCGCTCAAACCTTCCCAGCAACTCCACCGGCAGGACAAGAATCACCTTTGCAGCACAATAAACGCAAAAAAATTGCAAACTTTTTCAGTCGACTCTCAAAGCTACTAAATCAGAGAGAGTTCCCTCTCAATGTCACAGGGCGTTTGATCTGGCCTCCTGAGTGTTAACCCAGCTTGACCACGGCTTCTTATTTTCAGATTACTATTAGGACTATTTGCAAGAAAAGCTATAACCGTCACAATGAAACACGCACGCACTGCTCCAGTTTTGAGTTTTACTGGACAATGTTCCACCAACACTGAATTTTCATGTCTCAAAAAAAAGGAGCAGCCAGGCCCTGACACCTAATTACAATCTTCTCCCTCGCGTATTGCCATTGGTTTCAAGTCACTTACTTGAAGAGTGGTCCCATTACATTGAATCTGAAGGGCTCATATTAAAAAAATCCCTGCTGTTCCCCTCCAGCTAACCTCTAGCCTACCTTTCTCCTTCTGAAATGTGGTCTTCCTTCATCCCTTACAAATGTCCGGAAAAGGCCTAGCACAGCACTGATGCCATCGTAAGTGAAATAAATACGACTACAACAGAGGTCACGCTTAAAAAGTTTCTGTCAGCTAAAGAAATTTTAACATTGCAGTCAACATCTATATTGTGAGCCAGGTTTTGCTACTCTTAACCTGGAACGTTTCAGTTATGTTCAAGAATCAGTGAAATCTCACCAGCAGCTAGAAATTTCACAGCAGACTAACCTGAACATATCTAATCATAACGGAAAGAATAGAGCGATATCACTAGCATTCATTAACTAAACAAACAGCAATTAAAATTTTTGATTTTTTAACCTTTTCTGGTTTTTAACAGATTCTTTTTTAATTTTTTTATGCTCCATTTATTCGCAGAGTTCTTCTTGGCTTGATAGCTTTTGGTATTTAGTAAGGTACTTTTTCTCTCGTAGTGAAAGTACTTCCCAAAATTCAGGTTTAGCTATTACAAACGCAAGGGTATTGTTTCAAAAAAATATTTATATGTTTGGGTCTACTGACCATTTATACCATTATTTAAAGGGGTCACAGAAAAGGGCAGTGGTTATTAAAACACAGAGAGTGAGCAAAAGCAAGAGAGAGACACAGAGAGAGAGAAGTAAAAAACTCATAATGGGATTTTTCATGTGGAACGATCATTTTATCTAATACGTCTGAAAATGTAATCCATTACTACTAATTACCATGCTGGCATTGAAATACAGGATCACACTTCCTCCAGATCCAGATAGGGGCCCAAATCTCTCCGCTCATTGTTCTCTCCATCCCATGTAGCCTCCCTCCCTTTTTATTTCTCCAAGAAGAAATTCAGGCCTTCGGACATTAGTGAAGAAGGGCCCGAGGTCTCCCTATCGTCCTAAAGCAGAAGCTAAACAATATTAGCCAATCATTTTTGATAGATGAAGCATGGAAATTAGTTCCAGAGTTTAACTGATAACTGAAACCACACAGTTACATTCCATTATGGCAGCCTTAATTGATGAGCTCATTAAGCCCATTATTAGAGAAATTGATTTCAAATAGGCACTTAAAACTGGCTGGCAAAAGAAAAAGGTGAAGAGATACCGTACAATGTGAAGAAAGTAACTAAAATACATAATGAAGCAAGTAATTTTATAGGTTTGTTTAATGAAAGCCTCAAGAGCATATTAGTTGCTGTGTGGATTTTAAACACTCATTTTATGTACTAATAAAGCTTGCGTCCATTATGGGAGTTCTGAATGCCTCCAATCTTTAATGCAGCTCTGCTACTAATTAATTAATTAACCCCAGCTGAAGTAATCAATTAGTCATGCAGAATCGACACTTTAAAGGTCTACCAGGTAGCACGGGGTAGCGGCACAGAACAGTGGAAACAAAGTTTCCTTTTTAATTATTATTATTTTGCTTTTTGGCATACCAGGAAAAACAAACAGGACTGAAATTTAAAAGCCACATTAGCAGCATAGTAAAAAGGGTGATTAACGCTCTGACCTTAGATTACTTCAGAGGATAAGGCAGCAGAGATGCAAAGATGGTTTAAATGGGAGAGGCACACAGCATGTGCAGTTAATTTTTGGTGCGTTCTTCTCAGAACAGCCAGTGCTGCTCGGATCAGATGCAGACTGCTGCAAGTTTCTGGGCAGTGGCATGAAAGCCCATTTTCACACCGGGGGGCTGAAACAGTAAGCACATGCAGTTAGCATAGTAATAATAAATCTTCCAGAGGCAAATCTTCAATTTATAGTGCTTATTTGAGGAAACAAAAACAGACAAACAAGTCCCTTGGTATTAACCTCTTTTGTGCTTTCTGATCTCCTCCTTTTGCCTTCTCTGGGATGTTAAAATGTGGAGCGAACATCCAAAGGGCACTATATAAATGGCCCTTCATTAAACAAAGCTCGTCAGCCATGACCGATTAACCTCAGTTGTAAAGTGAGATTGCTGTCTGCCTGAGCTTGAGTGCGGATGAGCTGCTTTGCTGGAAGACTGAACTGAGGCTCTCCCCTCTGTGGTGAATTTAGAGGAAAAGAGGGAGATTTCACTGAGGAGAGAGCTGAAGAAAAATGAAGCGAGTCAGACTGTATTTCTTCTCTGAAGGATCTTTTATTACTAGTATTATCACTGTTGCTGTTATTAATATTGTTATTGATCTTTTTAAACTGTTGAGCTTGGCCAGCTTGCTGGCACCGTCCTGAGGACCGTATCTTGGCAGATGGTCTCTTGGTGATGTTGGAGTCAGCAGAACGACAGGCTGAGCCAAGCTCATTCCTGATAAATGCAGGAACACATCATTTTTGTTTCAGCCTTTGAATCAAATTTATTTATTATCTTCAAGCCAGCCCTAAAAAGGGTCAGATAAAGACAGAAGGGACCTTAAAGTGCAATGATCCTGTCCAAAATTGCAACCTATTTCCACCCTCCAGGTTTTACAGCTACCTAACCCTGAAAGCTTCTGGAGTCACTAGACTGCCACTCTTCTAATTTAGGCATACTCCTTGTCTCCAACGGTATTTGCAGACTAGGTAGAGAAGCACCTTCAACTCTAAAGAGTCTGATCCAGCAGACATGCTCAGAGCATGGTGAACTTACCCCACAGGATCAAGCCTCTGTCAAAAGGCAGCCATTGGAGATAGCTATTTAAAGCACAGCAATCAGAAGAGAAGTACTGCTGCTGCTAACCTTCCCTCCTTCTTAACTAGGTAGTTTGGGACCTCCCCTCATCATAGGATCATGTGGATTTGAATGTCCTGTAGGATTCAGGAAGGACCTGAGCCCAGATGTCCCAAAATTTGGGCAATGCTCCACCTGACAGGCTGGTCACAAGAGTCTCCTCTTTGGCCCGTGGCTGCGCTTTAGAAGAAAAAGAGCCCTGTGTACTGTTTAAGGACGTTACAGGCCCTGACCCAAGTGCTGGACCGCATACCAAGGGCTGGGCTCCTAAGCTGTTAGACGCTGCAACAGCTAAGCAGAGTTACCCAAGTCCTTTATTGGCTCTCAGATTTCACTCACAAACCTGGCACCTATGGTAAAAATGTGCTGGTGACACAGAATTGGAAAAACTATCCATATGAAGAAGGGCCAGAATATCATACAGAGACCTGCCGGAAACATAACAGTCCAAAACGCAATATTGCGATCTGGAGACTAATGAGAAGATTTTCAGTACAAAGAGGAAGATGTTTTGACAGAGTCAAGGCAGGAGGAGAAAGACCTGGAGGAAACTTAGTCACAGTGTGTGTGACACAACCTGTGTGATTGTCTGTGCTAGCTGTTGTGCTGATCAAAACAAATGTGATTCTAGACTGCATCAGACTAGATATTTTTAAGTAGAATTAAGGAAATATTGGAAGCAGGTATGGACACAACACCTTTTTACGTTAAAAGCTGAATACAGTTCCTACAACCCACATTCAAGAAGGATAAACTCAAATTGAATCAGGGCAGAGAAAAGCTATATCTTCAGAAATTGAGATCTTTTTTTAAGAGAGCTTTGCTTGCTTGGAAGAATGAAGGCTGATATGTGATACAAAATTCTCTCTATAAATATATCAAAGCAGCATCTTCTCCCACAGGTAGGAAAACTATTTAAGCTAAAGGGCAACGCTGGCACAAAAGCAAATGCATAAGAAAAAATAATACTAAAATAATGATAAATAATATTCAAACAATAATATTCAATCTGACAATAAATAAATTTAGATTTAAGATTACAAGAAATTTGCCATCAGAGGTGTGAAATTTGGGAACAGCTCTCAAGTAAGAGCAGAGGGAGAAGGGAAGGATTTCAGAAGGAAAATGATGAGTTTACGATAAGGACCATATGACCTGGTTGTCTCTGATATGCCTCAGCTTGGATCCCCTTTCATATCCTTTGAGGGCTAAGCTTCCTGCATGCAGCATCCAAGTGGGTTTTGTGAAATTCTTATTGCTAGATGTAGACATGGAGAGCAGGCCTTCAGCCAAAGTGATCTGCTTCTGCTGCTTAAAGCATTGTCAGACGTTCATGTGACTATAAGCAAAACAGCAACTCCCATTTTAGTCACAGCTGCCCTTAGTCCCGCTCCAGCCCAGCTCAATGTAAAACCAGTGCCATTCCCTTTCTGAATTTGCAGAGGTGGCTGAATTAAGAACTTAGCCTCTTTGGCTGTGTGAGGAAGGAGAGATGTTGTCCCACCTCCTCTCTTGAATGACAGAAGGACTGGGATGTGCAACGTTTATATTGCTGATAAGCAACGCAAGGAGTACGACTGACATCAAACACGAGCACTCCTGGAACAAGTCACATTCACTTATACTCATCAGGGAGTGAAAGGTCTTTCTCAGCTGATCCAAATTACCTGCTGTCTTTGTTAGCATTGCAAGGACAGTGTAGATGCAGAACATCAAACTGAATTGTATTCCTTCTCTTGTGTCATCAGCGAAATAGTCAGGGATCAATCCACAGCATCTTCCTTACTCTGCTATTTGAATGACAGAAAGAGCTCAGAGTCTGGATTTAAGCTCCACAGTTGAGTAAGCAGCTCTGAAGTTAGGAAAGTCATATTTTTTATTTGCACATTCTGCATATTTGACCTGGAAGTCATAGAAAGCAGCTAAATTTGAAGCCATTTACTTTCTGAAACAGAGCCACATGTATTAGAGAGAAATATATTTGGATTTTCCTTTTTCTGTATTTGCTTGGTAGATTAGAGGGGTACTGTCATCTTTGCCTTCTTTCTGTTGGTGCTTCAGTGTCCTCATTTCTCTTTCTGATTTTCAAATGTAAAGACTATAAGCAGCCCGGGGAAGGTGAATGGCACTTCAGAGAACGCCTCCAAATTCCACCTGGAAGGAGCTGGTCTGAGAGGCTACAGCACATTCCAGTGCATCCTGAGATATCCAGATTGTAGGAGACGTTACACTCTCCCTACAGCTTCCACAGGGAGAAAATTCTGTAGGAGAGGAGGAATTCAAGAGGAATTCAGTTCAATTCAGGAGGGGAGGGGAAGACAGAAACTGAAAAGGAGGTGCACGGGAAGATAAATCTGATGAAATTTCCCTATGGCTCTTCATTCTTTCTTCCCATTTTGAGAACCCCTCCTGTAAAGGAGCAGCAGAGCTAAGGAATAAATCTGGGGAAAATGAAAGGGCAAGTGAGTGCTACAGTCACAAGGAAATTGTTAGCATAAAGGTGATCAGAGAAGGTTCACTTTGCACAGAGATAATTTAAGAGCGCTCGCACCACAAGTGAAAACTTCATGGGGAAGGATGCACAACTGAACACCCGATGGATGGTAACATCTGAAACAACTACAGCAGAAATGAACACATGACTTCATCTCAGGAGCAAATGAACCTAAACAACTGCTAGTGCAAGTCTTGATGGCACTAAGGGAGAAATAGAAAAGAAAGGAGAGCCTATAAATAACAACTGAGACAACTGAGCATAAAGGGAGAGATTACAAACAAAAAGAAGGCATAATGCCAAAAATACGACAAACCACCAAATGTTATCAGGGATTGATTAGTGACTGATTCATTCAAATCCCTCATCTCTGAGAAACCACTAGGGGTATGAATCCAAGCAGATTAGAATCAGTTGAAATATTAACTTGAATACAATGACATAAAACCTCTAAACATCACTCTGGTAAACACACTTTATATACCAGGGCTGATTACTAGCTGCCTGTTCATATGGTGCAGAAAATGAAGCCTAAGGCAATCATGTTTCTGATTTCACGCAAGTTTTAGAGCTGTGTAATTCCAATGACTGATCCACAGTACACAGACAGAATAATTGCTGTTTGAAAAAGAAGAGAAAATGATATCTCCTCTGGTAAAAAATTCTTTCTTCAGCATCCTACTTTTTTACGTTTGATATTAGCAATTTTGGAAGATTTCTTTCAATAGCAGAAGTCAAAATGTAAATGGGTCCATTTTTAATTTGCTGTTAAAGATATTGCAGGAATATACCCAGTGCTGACCACTGTCCCACCAGCAGAGCCCTCCCACCCTGAGCTGTTTGCCCATGCTCTTTGTCTGTTGTGAACTACTTGAGTTCACAAGTAGTGAGGAGCCACGCTTCAACACATAACATAACAAATCACCATTTATTTATGGAAATCAGCCCAAAATTAAAGGAAAAATCTCACTTCCTGAGTCAGCTAAGCTCTGGCCCCATTCGAGCCCAGCGGAAACTCTGTACATACATAGGAGTGCCACACAACATAGGCATCTCTCAGAGGGGCTGGGGGCCTGCTCTCCACCTCAGCCACGCTCCCTAGTGAGAATTCATTCCTACGCTCTCTTTCGGAGAGATCCAGCTACCTTCACCTGCCCTAGGTGTGGGCCCTTGTGTTATTAGGGACATTTTAAATGGAAACTTTATTCTCCTTCCAAAAAACAGTGATGCCCGGGGGCTGGGTGGCCAATAACATCAAGGAACCAGGAGAAGACTCAGAGCTAAGGGCTGCTCAGTGCGAATGTCGCTGACCAGCTCTAGAGGGGTCCAGCTGGAAGCTGTGGGGACATAGGCTGCTCTAGACCACTTGGCTGGGTGCCAGGCATCATTCTCAAGGACGGATAAATGTACCAGCCTAGGGCTAGCTCTGAGCTACGGTACCATTCAGGCTGCAGGCCTTCTCTTCTCTCTCCAGGGATTCCAGGTGGACTCACTCCATCCTCTAGCTGCAATTTGGTGTATTGCAATTTCTAGTGTATTAATTAATGATTAATGAGTTCCTGGCTGAGGTTCAGGACACGCAGCATTTTTCTCTGGGAAATAGAGCTGTGCCTGGTGTCCTGGAAACAACCAGCTTCTTTCAAGCAAAATCACTTTAAAACAGGAGTATTTCAGAGAAAATGTAGCTTAAGCACTAGGACTTATACTAAACTTACTCCTTGCTTATCCTGCCACAGCTCTGGTAGGCTTTGGAGTATAGTTTGTCTTTCTCTTGGCCATCTTGTGCCTTCACACTCTTCCTGACAAATAATTCCCTTGACCCCTGCTCCACCCATAAGAATTAAGACAGTACGCTAATTTGAAAGACCTGGCTGAATAGGTCTCAGAATAGAGGCTGGCCAAAGATATTAAATGAGCTGCTTCTACCATCACCAAAATGGTCCAACCTGGCAAGCCCCTGTACCGCTATTTCTTACACATTTATTCACCAATACAATAAATCCCACAAGCCAGTAGAAACTCATGTCCTTCTCTTGACCTGAGCACAAATAGCATCCTTGCTGTTATTGCACATTTGCTAGTGGCCTACACACCGCCATGCCTGGGGTATCACTGTTATCTATCTATCAGCACCATTTCTGTCACACACAATATGTTCTGGGGCGCAGAGATGGACCTGGCAATGAGAGATGCCGCCTGGACACCAGTTCTTAGATACATAACCCCTCATCCAAAACAGTATTTACTTGTTTTAAGTAAAAAGGGCTGTATTTTGTAGTGAGCACTGAGTCAAAGCCCTGGATCTGGTTCAGTCCTTGATGTGGACCTTGGCTAAGCACCTCGCTGCCCCTTCCCATCCCCACGGAGCTCTTTAGGATGGGGACTATCTCTAGCTCTGTATTTGTACCTCTTACTAGACTGTGACCTTGATTTTGCTTCAACATTTAAGACATTAGTGCAAACAACGAAGATGCAGGGAGAAAATAAGAAAGCAGGGGGAAAAAGTCTATCTTCCCATCCCATGCGAATAGAAACAGCATTAGTGACCAGCAGCGTGGCTGGGGCTTTATAATAAAACATAGTCCATGCCCTGAAGAGCTTGCATCTTACTTCTCATACAGGCACCCTATGCAGAGGCAGCTGTCAGGCGCTAAGCTGCAGGGTGTCACCACGGAGCCCTTTCCTTCTGAAGCTGAGGAGAGCCGTTCCACAGCACGAGGAGCGCTAACCCGGTCCCTTCTATGCTCTGCCAAAAATACAAAAACAGATGCTCTTGGCTTGAATGTCTGTTTCCCCTTAGCTGCATCTTTCCCGGAGCTTACGGTTGCACACAATATCAAGGCAAACCGAGGAGTTCATAAGCTTAATAACCACTTGACTTTCACAAACACTTTCTGCTACAAGATGCTGAACAATTCAAAAATGTTCCAGTATTTATACTGCATCCCAGATTAAATAACTGTTGTCATTTTCTGCCTTCATTGTTTTAATAGTCAATTCAATTGAAAATAGGCCCATTAAAAGTATTCATTTGTAAAATATTGCACTATAGCTATTTTTTTTTTATTTAGCAGTTCTGAAAACACCTACCAAGTGATTGCCATTTAAAACCCACTTAAAGGCCAATTTACACAACATTTGTGCTTGTGTAAATAAGGTTTGCTGTTATGCTAATGCGCGATTGCACCACTTGTGCTGTTTTGAAGGATAATTCACAATTTTAAATAGTGCTGTATGACAGCAGGATTCAAGGATGTTTCAATCATAGCTTTCGTTAGCATTAATCAGATGTAAAAGCACATACTGTTTTGTCTGCTGCTCAGAAGCAAGCAGTGCAGAGACAAATGACTGAAAGGAGATTTGCAGTTTTTCTACCTCAGATTTCCAATTAAAGCCTGGGTATTTAGTTAATACACTCAACTGAAAATCTCATGATAGAGCCAATATACAGGAAGATCCATAATACTATTTAAAAAAATCCTGAAAAACAGCCTCCACAAATTTGCTAACAATAGTGTTTTTATTCCAAATAACTGTAATTTTTCCTCTGGGCATTGCTGCAGATTATGCGTTTCCTTCATGATTTTTTAATGAAGGACTAATTTACCTATTGTCTAAGCGCATTATAGACTGTAAGTATGACTATTTAATTCGGCACAAAATCCACCATGTCAGGATTAATTCATATTTACTAAATGTTTATAAATTAGTTCACTAAATCTTCATGGATGAATGCCAGCTTGTACTAAGACTTATTTCTTTTCTTCATAGATATTTCTGTAAGTGCTTATAGCTATACTGAAGAACCATAAAGAACCAATAGGAACAATATATTTGCTAAACAGCTGCTGAGACTATATAAACTCTATAAAGCAGGGATTTTTTTATTAGAGGTTTGTACAGTGACTAGCAAAAGAGGATCCTAGTGCATCACAGCAGCAGCTATGGGCTACTGCAATACAAATAGTAAATACTAATAACGTGTATACATTAGCATACAATCGTATAAACGTTGGAATAAATATGGCAGTAAAATTCCTACTGCTCCCACTCATTCGAGATCCAATTCTGCGCATTGTCCATCTTCAGAAACCCTTTCACAATGTGCTTAACCCCATCTCTGGATTAGAATGGATTTAAGAACGTGCTTTAGGGGTTTCTGTTCAACTGGTCCTACCAGCCCCTTATGCAAAGACTCCTACTGAGCTCAGCAAGCTTTAATTCACATTCTTCTTTCATTCTTTGCTGCAATACACCAAAGTCTCTATGTATTTAACCATTTAAATATAATCCAAGTGGAACTAATAAACATCTTTAAAGCATTTGATGGGCTCTTTATTCTGGCTATCCCTCCTCCAAGAATCCTTCACACTTCCATCCTCTTTATTTTGTTGCTGATGCTTGCTTTTCCATCAGTTGATCTGGTCTAGCCAGCCCTTCTAAAATTGTCCCCCTTCATCCAAACAGGGAACCCAGACACTGGCGTTCACATCAGCAGATCAGGCCTTCAGGATCATATTCCTGCCCTCTCTGGGCTAGAAAGGTGTTGACTATGTGGCTCTAAAGCACTCACCACACCATTTTTGCTGTGATGATTATACCCTTCCAGACACTCTTATTATCAAACACCTATCTCCTGGGAGAGGAGAGCTGTGTCTACCTTGTACCCATCACCAAGGTGCATAAGCACCATGTCCTGCTACAACAATATTTTTCCCATCTACACAGTGCAGAGCCCATACACTCTGGACCAGGTATTTTTGGAGTCATACAATGAGTGGGACACAGACAGGGAGCCACACAACGAAAATCATTCACTATGATTTTCAGTAGATATACTGTCATACGCCTCATACATACAGTGCTACAACTCATGATAACATAGGGTTTGGACTGACATTTATTGCTGGTAGATTGAGGTTCAAGAACCTGTCGCCACGCTACGGATGCTACGGATGGAGTGAAGCTGGTCATCTGTCAGCCAAGGTCTCAGCTTGGACTTTACTAATATTCGTGGTTGAGAAGGTTTCCTTGAGGAATGTGCCTCTTGAAAACATACATTTCTGCTCAGCTCAGTATTTATACTTCAAATAGTGATTTTTAGCAGTACGATTATAAAATAAAGTCCCACACAAGCCTTTCTTGCACCAACAAAGTGCATGTTCCTAGACATAGATCCTTGCCTGTAATAACTTTAACCACCTATCTCCTACAAAAAATGGGAGAGTCTGTAGGCATAACTTGTCATTGATCTGAGGGGAATCTGCAGGTTTTAGCGCTGCTAGAAGCTGTCCTCAGCACTGAAGAATAAGACGCAATGCTATCTTCAAGTTTTCCTCCCTTTTTTTCCTCATGTTCCCTTTCTCTAAGGTAGCACAGGATAGACAGAGCCACCTCCCCATGCACAAGGACTGCAGGAGACAAGAGGCAGCACGGCCAGCACAGGCTGCACACCAGCTATACTGCCAGCCAGAGGGATCTACTGACCTGTTGCTGTAGGTACACAAAGCTCTCCGAAACACAGGGCCTCTGCCCCAGGAGGCCAAGACTCATCTCCTAGTTTTGCCAAGACTGCTCTCTTGGAGCTGGAACAATCGAGTCCTCAACCTGTTCAGAGCTGCTGAGCAACATTTCCAAATCCAAACATTTGCTGTCCCTGAAAAAGGACTAGACCTCAGGAGAGTGATAAAGGGCTGAGCCAGCCTTCTGAAGCCTCTTGGACCCTCCGAGGCTGAAACATTTTAGCAATCACCCTTGACGATATATTAAACTATTTCTGTCAATGCTTCTACAGCTCATCTGATAGATACTAATGGCTTCAACCAACAATCCTATTTAGCATGATTATTGTTTTCATTTTTTAAAATGCACTCCATGCTCGGTTAGTGCTAGGCACACCTTCATTACTCCTATCTATTTGGAGAATCACAGCCTCCAGACTGACATATGAGACTTCTCAGGATGGCTGAAAAGCAGTTCATTATGTGAATACATCACATATCCTGGTAACATCAATTGCAGTAACAATTCTTAATGCAACTAATAAGGTGTTAACTCTCTACTGTTTTTTGGTTATCTGACTTGTTTAAGATACCGAGCTGGGTTTTCATCACTTCTCAACTGGAAGGTTTAGCAGATTTAGTCTTCATTAAAAATATATATATTCTTTAGGTATGCATTTTTTTTCAGAGATCCCTCTACCCTTATAAAGCAAAGTGAAAAGTACTGTGGAATTACTGAGTACAAAATGATCTGCCAGTTGCAGTGAATACAGATTGCAAGGCACTTTCTTGATCATTGACAGCTGTGGGTGTTTATGTTGCAATCCTGCAAGCAAAGAAAAATCTGGACTAGTTTCTTCTTGATGTCAAGTTCAGTTTAAAGCATTTGCCATTTGTTACATGAGGTGTAGGCAACAGAATAAATCTAGCAGAAAAGAACAACCATTCTAGCCTCCTAAAGTACTCTTACCCACTAACTTCCCATCTGGGTTGCAACATGTGTGCATTTCCAGTGTTTGTCTATCATTTTCTATACCTCTTAGCACATGGAATTTAGGTCAGAGGTGCCAAACCCATTCTGTGGAGAGAAACTGATTCTAGCTTAAATTATGTCAAGTGTTAGTCTAAAAAAATATCCCCTACTCAGTGCACAGCAGGTTTCCCATAGATATCAGTAGGAGGTTTACACAAAGATCAAAAAAAGGTCTTCACTACAACTACGTTTTACTCAATAAGAGACCAGTAGTCTGCTGGGTCCTATCCTGGCCCAGTTTGTGACTTTGTCTGCAAAAACATTCTTAGATGATCGAGCACAAATTCGGGGATCAGGAACCAAAGTTGCATGTCCACACCTTATTTAACTCCTGAAACTCCATCCCAAAGGACTGTTCCAGTGTTAGCAATCTGCTTCCCTTTCCCTTCCAGCTCTGCTGTATATTGCTCACAAGTCTTCTACTGAGATGAGAAATAAAAGAAAAATATAGATCGTTAAAGGATTTTAAAACTTAGCAAACGTAAGAGTCAGTAATATTGTGCAGCACATGGATTCAACTGCTAGGAAACGGGAGAGAGAAGCAGGGGTGGAGAAGGTGTTTCTATTCATTTAACTCTGCTCCTGTAAGAATCAGAATGATAACAGCCATTTGCCTGACTGACTTTCATATTATCTCATCATGGCTGTGAGGCACTCCGGCTTACGACATGCTTTTTGCACATACAACCTATAGGTAGAGTTCTGGTCCTTCTGGTCTTCAGCGTTGGTCCCATATTACAAGGAGGACATAACTCAAGTTTCAAGTGAGCTGAAGTCCTTCCCTCATGCATGCAAGCTGTGTTAGTATGTTTTATAGAGATTCAGAGTAGGATAAGACACCTACATAGACAGAGCTGTGCTATACTATTCACTCAACATGTTATCTAGTTCTGCTTTTCCTTCTGGCTTTCTTCCTTTGCCAGCCTCTTCCCTCAATACCTCTCTCTTGCTTGTCTATGTGAGGAAGTTATTTGGGATTCATTTAATTTGTTCAAAAGAAGCTACCATACTCATAGTCTTTTAGGGGAAAAAAAGGATAACTGGCATGTTAGGACAGAAGGAAAGTAACCTCCCTGGGAAAAGCGGCTCCTCTTCATATAAAGATCTGTGTGGCTTGCTGCTTACAGATACATGTCCAAGAGTGGCCTCACCCCAGTATGCTGCCCCATACTGCCTTGTTTCCTACAGCAGCTTGCCTCCAGGAAACCTTTCTGCCTTCCCCTGCCTTGGGTCTGTCTGGACTGCTGTCCTTCTGGCAGAATGCCAGGTTACAGCAAATATACTGCTTTTTCAGATAGCGCGCAGGTAACTCTCTCTGGCATTGTATCACACCAGATAGATCTCTCCGGCATGATACAGCAGATTTGTGTGTTTCTGTGTACAACTGTCCTGGAAATGTTACTTTTTGGAGATGTATCAGTAAGTAGAACAAGCTAAGTCTACGAGTTCTTTGGGTAGTCTCTTCCTTTTGGTCTCTACTACCTTTCATGAAGCAGCTTTACAAACCTTTTAAATTTTTAAATGTGGATCCAAACCCCCCTTAATTTGTGCATTCTCAGTAACATGATGGGAGAGAAATCATGTGGCTATAACATCCCTCTGTCTTTAACATAGCTACATCCACACTAGATTAATGCTGACTATATCAAGTAGCAGTGTACACATTTAGAGATAGTGTTCCCCACTGAAACTGGTAGATATAGAGAATCCATAGTTGCGTTTCTTTGTACTGCAGCCTGCAGATACATCATATTGTTCCAGTAATCTCCAGTCTTGTTACTGAAGTATGTTGCATACCTCATTTTGGGAACACTCAGTCCCCAGAAGTCACTAGGCATTGTTCACGGGCACATAATAGCATATGAAGAGCTCTAATTGTTCAGCTTTGGAGTGATCCTAAGAGATAGCAGCTCCACCTCAGAATGAAACATAGCTCTTCTTCTTCATCCGGAGACCAAACATAGTTTTTTTCCTGAATAGGCTCGTGGTGTCTTCCTGCATTATGTCATAAATGGAGAACCCTGTCATACCTGTCTGTGGGCTACATGCCACAGATTGCTAGTCTCAATCCGCTTTATACTTTCTTTCCTTTCCCTGAGAGCAATCACCAGAGAGGCCCCAAGGACCAAAAAGGCCTGAAGCATTAGGTGTCAAAGGACCCAGCCAATGGCAGGGCCGAGGCAGTTGGCAGTGGGCAAACTGGGTGCTGCTCTACTTCTGTAGCTGGTTGTATCTGTCCTGGTGGCAAATAAGCGACTTCCAGTTTCCAGACTGTTAGTACAGCACATTACACAAACATTAAATTCCCCTAAAAAATAAAAATCTCAATGGCTGAGTTATAAACTCCTCAATGATAATCATAATGAAACATTTATATATCCCCACAGCTATAATGGGATTGCTGCAGTAATCCTACACTGTTTATGGTGCTGATATTTTAAATAATATATTCCATATCTTTTACTTTTCCCCTTTTTACACAGTGCCGTACACACTTTGCATCCTTTCAATGACAAACACTGAGAAAAGTGCACCAATAAATTATTTGCTCTTTGAATCCTTTTAGCAAAGAAAAAAAATCTCTGGCGCACACAGCATCTAGAGACCAGCCAGTTAATCAGTTGCATTATTATTACCACCCACCTCATCCTGTTAAAAAGCCAGATTTTTCTACCATTTGTGCTGCTTATAATCCATAGGAAGTCAATTTTCCACTCATATATTAGTTTATTTTATATTTTCAAATTGATTCTACTATACATTGATTTCCTGTTGTGTGTATTGTATCCTGAGCTAGGATTATACGTTTAGTAGAAGTGGATATTCCTGCCACATAAAGGTTGCTGCAGCTCTATAGGACCCTTATCTTGAAAAGGGAGAGTCCAATTTTATTGAAACAGCTAAAATCCCACTTAATTGAATTTTTTTTTCTAAGATGTACAAGCTTAGAGACTTTTGGTTTCCAATTCAACTTCAGCTTCGCGGTGTTTAAATTTCCAAACCCATAAAGACCTTTATGAAAAAGAACTTACAAATATTGTATTTCTGATATGGTGAATTACTGGAGAAGCTCAAGGTAAGAAGCAGTGAAATATCAATACTTTGTAGAACATCTTTTGATCATGCTGGCTTTTCATGGCCTGTTTAACACATTCCTATGGAAAAAGATCGTGTTTGAACCTGCATTTTACAATGTTAGGGCGCTGAAACGCTGCAGTGTAGAATTAGGGCTGTGCACTGGAACAGAAAGAAACATGCTACCTGACAACACTCAATGCAAGAAGATGAGGCAACTAGAAATCCTAGTCTCAGGGTGCAATTTTGGCCCACCTCGCAACCACGAGAGTTTTGTCTTCAACTTCCAGGGAGTCACGATTTCAACTTCAACTAAAATAGAAATTTACTCTGAGTAGATTACTGCTTAGATTACCTCTAGTATTAATTTTTAGGAACGATATCCTTCCTGTTCCTTAGTTCTTAGGTAAAAGATAGACTTCAGAGGGTTTTGTTCTTTTGTTTCAAAGACTAACTAAGTAGTCTTGGTGGTTCTTTTGTTTCAAAGACCAACCAAGTGGAAGCAGCGCACCCGGCTAGTCCAATCGCACGAGCTCAGTTATACACTATTATTTGACTCATCCCAGCCACAGCCACGATTTTCAGCTCAGAGGATTCTGTAAGGTCATTCTCACAAATACACAGGCCCAAATTCTGCAAATGGATGTACAAGCACATTTATACCACCCCCCCAAATTTCAGCCAGACTGTGCTGCAGGATCACAATTCCCTATGCAAAG
>NC_090945.1:79200587-79345587 GCF_040807025.1 Struthio camelus
TGTTTTATTCTCTATGTTCTTAGCACGTGCTATGGCTGTGTAGCGTATACAGAGCATATTTCACTTCTTTGTCTTGACCCTCAACATACTGATCCCCTTTACTCAAAGATACGCTTTAACTTCAGAATTTTACATTTCCAACTCCTCTTTCCCCTTCTACAGTCCTATCTTTTGCAATGAAAGCATGGGGCTAATTACCAGGAATTGGAGCTTTTGAATACATGGGATAATTTGTAAAACCTGCATACAGAAAAACCCCATCATGATGTTTTAAAGATTCAGTTAATTAGCTCGGTGTCTGGGAGATCAGGCATTAACCATTTGCCTGAGACTCCTCCTTCAGGCTTTTCAGAAACCTCTGTTATTTTGCTTTTAGGGGTGATTAGGAAAGAGAAAGCCTAGGGAGGAACTCTGTGTGTGAGATGTTGTCGCAAGGGAATAAGTAGTCCTTTGTCCTGTCATGAACTATCCTAACAAAACATTCAAATAGGATTTAATCATTGCAGTGGTCTGTTCACATTGCTCTTAGGGTTAGATACCTCCATAAATCATGCATAGCTTGGAGACTAGGGTGTCTTAAAGTTGTTCACAGCTTATTCTCCACTGCACATAGCAGATTGAGATTGCTTATTGTTTTCCATGAGCATTTTGGTGCAGCCACTCTGGGTCCTGTCTTTCCTTCTTGAAAACCTAGCAAACCACAGAAAATAGGTCAAGAGTGCTTGCCTTATAAGCTCTGGTTTGGGTGAAATATGCCAGCAGCTAAAAGCAGAGTAATTTTGTTACTGATCTGAAAGCTTATGTTTGATTATGTACTAGTAGGGGGGGAAACAAATGATCTTCGCATTTTTTATTTCACAAGGAATCAAAATCAATTTTCTTTCAGGTATTTTTTCAATAGATATTCTGCCTAAAGATGGGCTTAATCAGTTTTTTAAACAAGCAAGACTATTTCAAGTGTATTGATATCCAGTGATTAGTTTTGCACCTTTAATGATACAGCTGTCAGTAATGAAATTCACATCATCACACAAATATGCTTCAGCCCTGACCTGGGGAACAAGTTTAAGGAAATGAGAGGGTACTTTGTGGGTTTGTGCTGATATGACTGTCACAGAGGTTGCTTGGGATAGAATTTATCATCCAGCCCAGGGAATTGTACTGAAACCATCGAATTTCTTTCCAGATACACAATTGAAAAGCTACAATATAACACAATGATCAGGACAGTAACTACGTACAGCTGCGTCTGAGCTAGTCCTTTCAATGCAAAATGCTTGATACAGAATTCTGGAGACACCTGATTCACCAGCCATAAAAATCGGGCCATGACACAAGACTCTCACAAGTCAACATCCTGGAGTGTAAATTGTGCAGATTTCACAAGGACCACAAATCATATCACAAAGATCACAAAATTCAGGCAGAACCCATAGTTCTCATCAGAACGCTTTTCTGCATACAGTTCCTGCAGAGTCCTCTGTTTCCTGCCCATGTATTGATTACTAAGTAAAAGTACCGCAAAAAATGAACCCAGTAGTTAAAAGTAAACACTGGCAAAAACACAGACTGTTTCCAGGATACCCTTTGTTACAAAAGGTTCTGTATTTAAACAGACCAAAAGTTTAAAAAAGAAAAAAAAGTTCAAATTACCTTGTCTGAAATTTGGTAAAGATACAGGTCAATGTAGAGACAATACTATTTAATTTTGAACTCCTTAAATGAATTTCCTGCTGAAGTCATGGAAAATTTTTGCACACACGAGGGATGTAGCATTATCTCCCTGCAAAAGACTTACTTCAACTGTTTTCTCAATGATTAATATTGTTGTGGCATACTCTTTTACATATTACAGAAATAAAGTTATTTTCTAACTCTCCCAGACTAACATTTCCCAGCGCAGGCTTCTAGCATTGACCATTCCATTGCATATTGGTATGTAGAACTACTGCACCCAGAAAGATTTGTTCCAGTAAACCTAATTAGTCTGGTTTGATTTGCAGCTGCCCATGTAGCAATTATATATGCAAAATGGCTAAGCATTCAAAAAATGAACAGATAAATCAGATACCAGGTTGTCCCTGCAGAAAAATTGGATCAAAATATTTTTAAATCATAAATTATGCATGCAGTCAATAAAACAAATATATAACCAAAGTAAGTTATCCTTTCCCCATAAACCACACCAGTGTGGTCTGGTGAAGATCTATTGTACATACCATATATAAAAACAATCCCAAAAGTATTTGAAATCATTTTTGAAATAGTGCTGTTTACTTTCCTCTTAGCCTGAATTGGTCATGAGTCTTCCTTCATTTATAGCATTTTGAGACGAGTCTAGCACCATTGACATCAATGGCGTAACTTGTTATGATGGTTTAACATGTAAAAAATAATAATTAGGCTGAGAGTATTTGTTAAAATATCAGTGGCATCTGTATGCATTATAGGAATTGTAAGGACACAAGATGGGATAACTTCATCTCGTGAGAGCTTAATAGAGCAGAATCAAACCCAGTTTTTCTTTCAAAACGTTTTTAGCTTAGCTTAACTCCATTAACTAACTTCGTCTGAGTTGTTCCTTACAGACATGAAAGCAAGTGAAAGGAGAAATGGGCCTGATATGTTATGCTGACAACCCATAGAGCAATTTTTATTCTATGATATTCCTTATACATGAATTTGTAATTTGCGCAGAATAACTCAGAGGGCTGATGCATGGCTGGTGGGAACTCAGAGCTTCATTGGCTTGAGACAGATGCAGAACCTGAGTTCCGAAGATATGCACTTATTCTATAAATTTTAAAGTGACAAGTGATGGGTTTTACTAGCAGCAGAAATTAATAAATTCCGATTTCTTCTCTTCCCTCCCTATCCCAAAATCAGTTTAAAAATTGAGCTACATTTTCCTTCCAGTAACAAAAGACTGCGTATTCTGTATTGTACATTCCTGTTCATGTTATGAATAGCATGTCACTTACTGCAAGGCTACACCTGCAATGGAAAGAATGAAGGCTGATACAATCTGCTCCAGGTTCTGCAATGTCAGGACACTTATCAGTCTGTAAAATGCAAGGGTAAGATTTAGAGTTTATAAAAAAAGAAAAGAAAAAAGAAAAGAATGCTGAACGAATAGATTCTTTTTAGACTTGTCTGAAGGTTCACGAGGATGACAACAATCACAGAATCACAGAAAGGTTGAGGTTGGAAGGGACCTCTGGAGATGATCTAGTCCAAACCCCCCTGCTCAGGCAGGGTCTTCTAAAGCACGTTGCACAGGATCGCCTCCAGGCAGGTTTTGAATATCTCCAGCGAAGGGGACTCCACTACCTCTCTGGGCAGCCTGGTCCAGTGCTCTGTCACCCTCACAGGAAAGAAGCTTTTCCTCAGATTCAGGTGGAACTTCCCGTGTTTGTGCCCATTGCCTCTTGTCCTGTTGCTGGGCACCAATGAAAAGAGTTTGGCCCCATCCTCTTGACACCCTCCCTTCAGAGATTTGTACACATTGATGAGATCACCTCTCAGTCTTCTCTTCTCCAGGCTAAAGAGGCCCAGCTCTCTCAGCCTTTCTTCATAGGAGAGATGCTCCCTCATCATCTTTGTAGCCCTCTGCTGGACTCTCTGCAGTAATGCCATGTCTCTCTTGTACTGGGGAGTCCAGAATTGGACACAGTCCTCCAGATGTGGCCTCACCGGGGCTGAGGAGAGGGGCAGGATCACCTCCCTCGACCTGCTGGCAACACCCTGCCTAATGCACCTAATGGCTGATTTGTTGCCTACCAGCACTGCCAGGTCCTTCTCTGCAGAGCTGCTTTCCAGCAGGTCAGCCCCCCAACCTGTACTGCTGCATGGGGTTATCCCTCTCGAGGTGCAGGAGCCTGCATTTGCCTTTGTTGACCTTCAGGAGGTTCCTCCCTGCCCAGCTCTCCAGCCTCTCCAGGTCCCTCTCAACGGCAGCACAGCCTTCTGGTGTGCCAGCCACTCCCCCCGGTTTTGTATCATCAGCAAACTTGCTGAGGGTGCACTCTGTCCCTTCCTCCAGGTCACTGATGAATACGTTGGACACCACTGGACCCAGGACTGACCCCTGGGAGACACCGCTAGCTACAGGCCTCCAGCCAGACTGCGCTGCTGATCATAACCCTCTGAGCTCGGCCATCCAGCCAGTTCTCAGTCCAACTCACTGTCCACTCATCCAACCCACACTTCCTGAGCTTGCCTATGAAGATGTGAGGGGAGATAGTGTCAAAAGTGTCAAAAGTCTTGTTGAAGTCCAGATAGACAACATCCACTGCTCTCCCCTGCCACTCATTCCATCATAGAAGGCTAGGTGTGACTAATGGAGTGATTTTGTTATTGGGAACATCCATGCTCTTGTCAGGGACAAATTTCAACTCATATTATGGACATCAGTGAATTACATCCTTTAACGTGCACAAAGTTTTGCATTTGAGTATGTTTATGAAGGCTCAAGTCCAACATCTCATAACCCGTCTGAGAATATAAGGCTGTTCACACTGAAACTGAAGCCTGAAGAAACCAATGACAATTTTTTTTTCAGCTGACTTCATGTCTCACTTGAGAAGAGAATCAGCTAAGAGACAAGCCACTCTCTCTCAGCTTTTTGTGACTTAGCTTTAACTGGGGGACCTAATACCCATGGTATTTGTCTGAAAATAGCATGAAAGTTCAAATAAAAATTTATATTTTGACATGATCTGATCCTGATCATTCTGCGACACTCTAGTTCCTTCTAAGGCCCATGTTTTGGGTCTGCAATATGTTGCAATTATACACCTACAAACTCATTCAAAGCCTATATCTAGCAAGAACAATGACAAACATATATTGCCTGCTCCCAGGAACCCAAGGACTGAATTCCTTTAGTATCTGCAATGGAAAAACAAAAGGATTTTCTATTATAGCTAGAAGTGTCAAACAAGCCTTGTCTACCTTAAAAAAATGAAATTCCCAGCAGGAATGCTTATTTTCTCCTCCAGGCTCCTGCCAACGAAGCAGGGAAATCAATAAATTCTAAAAAAAGGGAAAAATGCTAGATAGAGTTTTAATTCTAGAAAGTACCAGAAATTCCCATGAGTTCTACCAAGCACTTGGTTATTCATGGTACATAGAAACTCCTCGAGGACAAGGAGCAGATTTGGGAGTTGAAGGGGGCTAACCCATTTGACGCCTAATACAGCCCAGAGTATAATGCATATGAAGTGCAGGAGACACAGCTATGCAACACCTCCCACCCACGTGAGGGTTGTTTGTACTCTGGATACTGCCATCATGGCTGACGTTAAAACTGAGGCCAGTGAATAACTGAGTAGATCCTAACCTTGTCTGAGCTGACCACAAAGTGTGCCCATTTTGTACTGCATGGCATCCGCCCAGGACATCGTTAAGCCTTTCATGCAGTGAACTTGCAGCAGGTACCCAACACTTTATC
The DNA here is from genome assembly GCF_040807025.1 of Struthio camelus. Classification (NCBI taxonomy): domain Eukaryota; kingdom Metazoa; phylum Chordata; class Aves; order Struthioniformes; family Struthionidae; genus Struthio; species Struthio camelus. The sequence goes on from NC_090945.1 coordinate 79,206,040, forward strand.
CAGCCTTGCAAAAGCTTAAGGATTTCAGATTCATGCCTGGCTACAAGGCTGTTTTGCTCTTAATTACCACACAAGAAAAAACATGTGGCTAGCACCGAAGGAAGAGAAATCATGCTTGGTAGCATACATCCTTTAAGGGATCCTTCCTGAAAAACAACCAATGACCAGTAGGAACCATGATGCTATTCTCTTTCTAGCCATCTGCATTCTTCAGAATACCTGCTATTAAGAACTCCCTGCTCTCTGTGGTGCTCTGTTTATCTGTTTGAGCAGGTCGAACATACACACTCTACCAGGGAATTCACATAGCCATTTTAATAGCAGAATGTAATTCCTCAGCACTAGAAAACTGAAAGTGAAAGGGCTATGAATTATTACAAACCTACTCAATCTCTGGTCAGGCAGCAGTGCCTTGAACTGTAAAGGCTTTTTTCTTGTGTTTAAGTTACCATGGAAGATGAAATAGTCACACAGATGTACTGGCCAGTAGAAAATAGTATTGCTAGCTGTGAATCATCTATAAATACTTTTTTTTCTGATTTATAACCTATCTCCACTTTATAAATGGAAAAAAAAATCCAGCCCCCGAATCCAGAAATGGCTTGGTTTTATTCTGTTTTTAAACACAAACTTTCTCAGTTGAAAAATTTCCCTTTTCCAAAATAATATTCAAGATGTTAACATTATTTTGTGAAAACACATCAGATTACGCATAGCACTACTATTTGAAAATAAAACTCATTTCTGTTACACTGAAGTTGTTTTCTGCTACACGAACATCTCCCAATACTTCTTGGCTCTAGACTACATTGTTTTGCACCTGTTATCTCACAGTCTTCCTCAAGGATTACTGTAAGGTTTGTCATGTAAACAAAATGTTCGCTGAATCTCTTCTCTAAAGCAAAGTTTCTTTCTAACCTCTGATGTGCTAAAGTTCCTTCCTAACAAGCTGATTTTTGTAATTGACAGTAGGATGTCGCATGTAAGAAACTAAGGAGAAAATTCTAAGGCAAAGAGGGAAGAATGCTCTAGAGGGGAAGGCACCATCCTGAGTATCAGAAGTCCTAGACGTACCCATTGGCTCAGTCAGAGATATCCTGTGTGACACTGAGATGTGGTACTGAGGGCAGCACAGAAAGCATAAAATCCACTCTGGACTGTGCAGCCCTTAAATGTATCCAAGCCAAGAGAGAATGAGAAGATAAACACTGCCACATTCACAGCTTCCTTCTTCACGACAAGTAGCATAGGCAATAAACCCCATCATCAGGAGAAGGGCCACGCACTTCTGAACAGAGCTAGACAGGTATCTGCTTTACCGACATGTGCTGCCCTGTGAAAGGGAACCGCAGGGAGAAGTCCTGGGATTTCTGGTGCACATCCCTTGCTGTGCCTCATACCCATCCTGTGCAGCCAGGAGTCCAAATAAACGTGTGATCCTTCAAAGGAACAGCTCCTCAGCTGTCCCCGTCTTCTGCTGTGGTAAGACACATATGTAGGATCTGGTTAAAGAGAGCTATCTATCATCTAGTGGAAAATTGGCTGCGTCATTTCTTTTACAATACCAGGAGAGTATGAAAGATGCCACAGATATCAGTTGCACTACCTCTCCACTGTCAGGGAAGCATGAAAGACCTCTGGCTGCTCCATCACCATGTTGTGCAATCAGAACAAGATGACGGGCTATGGGATGGTTTGCTGACCACTAGGATTGAAAAACTACAGCTAGAACTTTCTGCTAATAATAAGGCATACACTCGATGGGATGCCAAATATCTCAGACGCACCACACAAGTCAGCACAACATCTGCTGTCTTTCCAGTGTGCAACAGATGCTTATCACCCTAAGGAACTACTTAAAAAAATAAATAAATAAAAACTAGACTCACTGTCTTCCCACTGAACATCAGAGGAGGAAGAAAGTTTTAAATCCTATGCAAAATAACTCAAGACATCAGAAGCAGGAGAGGTTTACCATATCTGCTAAGCTATAAGTAGATGCTGGACTATGGGAGGTCTTCTCTGATTTCTCAAGGCACCCAGTTCATTGTCAGACTTCACAATGAGAAATGTGTGTGACAGTTTCACCTTGTTTGAGTAAAACATTTGCATTATAACTTGTTTGGGGTTAAAAAAGTATTAGGAACTTAATACTTCACATTGGTTTTGGTCTGTGAATTTTTGAATCATCTAGAGAATATGAGCTCCTTGATGAAAAGTACTATTTTGTGTTATGAACCAGAAAATAATGGCCTATCAGACTATAGAAAGTGGTCTAAAGCATCTATCTTTAATCTTCTTGTGTAAGTGTTCTAGACACTGTAATTTCCAATAACAATAATGGAATAAATACCTCATTAACCCCTTTAAAGCTTCCAACACCATGACAATATCTAAATGAACTGTCAGTGGAACAGGCATTGTTCAGTAAGACAGCAGACCAGAAAGTTAATATTGAGCTATATCCCCAATGAAGTAACTGAAATGTATTCTCATCTCCAACAACCTGATGGCTTATATATTGTCACGAAATGTATAAGAAAATATTCAAAGCAAAGAGTCTCCTAACTTCCTAAATTGCTTCATATATGAAATCAGCTTTGAAAGAAGAAATAAAACAGCATTTACTACGTTTTGGAAGAAAATGTTTGTTTAAACAGAATTTAACTCACAGAAGAGCCACTGCTTGAACTTCAAATTTACACATTTCTGATCCATAAACCTATTGATATTACACTATTCTCATCATAAATTAGTGTTCTGACAGACTAATACCCATTCCTGAGCTGAGTGTCATGGATATTTATTGAGTAGGAAGTAAAACTGTAATATCTAGTATGAGCAGAATATTCACATAACAATAAAATGTATAGATTTGGCTTTAGGGAACGATTCACAGTGCCTGAATGCATCCAAAAGGAAAATAGGGAATTTGTGCAAAAATATGAGGAATTTAATGATTATGTATGGGTTGTGGTGGAAGCGTCTAGATCAAAATCAAAGGCTGTGGGTGAAAAAATGAGGACTGTATTATACAGGACACTGGATATTCTATTGACTTGAACACCCTGGTAATAGCCACTGAGGTAAATGCACCGCAAAAGAGAAATAGAGAACAGGGAAAATAAAGCAATGAGAAAGAATTCTGCTTTGCATGCAGGTGGGGAGAACATGATATCAATGATGAATTTGATCACACAGCTCTAAGAGAACCATTTTACCCCCTAAGAGAATGATGCATAGATTTCCTTGAAGGAAATATCAAATAATTCTAAACAAAATTTAGGCTGAGATTTTCAAAACTACCTAGAAGAGTAAGATACCCAATTCTCAATAAAATATGTGTGTTTTAAACACATGAAACTCTGCATGGTTTTGCAAATTCTATCTTAAATGAAATCAAATCAATTTTTCAAACACCAGTTACTGGTGCATTATAATCTTGCTCACTCCATGGCACAATGAATTTCAAAAGCACTTTAGGTGCCCATTCAAAGTCAAAAAGCATAAAAAATATGGATATCCAATTTGAAACATCTTAATAGAGGACAAGGATCTGTCCTGCCTAAAAATCAGGCTTTCTTAATGCAGCTGAAAATTAATCAGGAAAAAAATAAATAAAAGCATCCAAATGAGAATTCAGTTGCAAAAATGCAGACCTTAGAGAAACAAACATGATAGTCAAACACTGCCATAAAGTGCAAGGACCATGTACCTACTAACTCTTTCCAGACCAAGAGCTTATCTGAAATCCAAGTTATTGCCGTGAGGCTTTTCCATTCAAACTCAGGAAGGAATTTCTTTTCTTACTGGAAGCAAAACCAAATTCCTAGAGTGTCTATTGATCAGATATCCTAGAAAAGTATGTGGCAGTGTGTCACTAACTGTGAAAGCACAAATGGTGACCTGGAATTGCACCTCCCACCTCCTGCACCTTGAAAAAGACAGCCGCTGTCCAATGCAGACCTTCAGGCACAGGTAGTCAGCTACCGTGTTGGGAACACAGAGTCATGATAGTCTCCTTCCCACTTTGTTTTTGAAGGAAGTGTCTCAGGGCATAATCCCCTTACACCACAGAGTTGCATGAGAACTACTGTGGCTGACAAGCATCTTTACCTCTCTTGGCTGTAGGGTGGGAGCCTCCACTGTGGCCCTAAATATTTAATTTAGCATATCTTTCAAAACATTGAACGTCAGTAGCACGTCAGTCTAAGGGACATACCTAAAATGGTAGGTGGTCCCTTCCACTAACATCACACTATACGATGTGAAAGTGTCCCAGTGATTTGTCTTCACATCAGATGAGTGTGTCCACAAACGCAGCGATGGCTTTGTAGAAAATGAATGCAAAGGCTTTATGATCTCCTGAGAATTGTTTCAATTCTGACATCCAGTTTCATTAAGGGGCAGAGAGGGCATAACAAGTTTTAAAGTTTGTACAGGTTCATATTAATATAGATGATTTTATATTTTGTGCTGAAATCAACAGAAAGCTCACATTTTTGTAGTGTGAAATTAGAATGCATACCACCTTGATGGATGTAGCCCACCACCTCAGGCAATAATATCTTGCCTCCTACAAGGTTTTCAGAACAGATGCATGAGTTAGTGATGAGGGCAAGTAGACACTGCCAAAGAAAAGCTGGATAATACCTCAGAGGGAGGCCAACATGGCTGTAAGGCTTTACATCAGTTTCTGCACAGAGATATTTCCACTAATGTTCTCAAGCCAGTAAAAAATGCTGATGAATATTTTTAATAGCTTTGAATAGGAATTTCTAATTGGGAATTTCCCCAGCCCTTCTGGCAGTATAGGGACTCATTAGCATGAGCATATATTTCTTTATATGACTATTTCTATTTGTTTATATGATTTAAATTATTTGAAAATCCTCACTTTATTCTATTAAAGGAGCTTCTTTCCTTGGTCTGTATGAAACTGGCCCTATTCAGAGCGCTGCACATGATGTAGGCCAACTTATGCCCCTGCTACGATGACGTTTGCCAGCAGACACGTGCCCACTGCACTGCCAGCACGATAAGGAGTAAAGAACACAAAAATACACAACAGCACAGGTGATCACGTTCCAACGCTAGCATTATCAATGTTTTACCATCCTTTGTCTTTTCCTTCCCTCTTCTCTTTTGTCTTGCCTTTCATCTTCATGTGTATCTCTGGGGTAAGCACCTTCTTCTTTTGGGGATGGCTGGATTTTGTTAGGTATCTGGATACTACTGAAGCTCGAAGCCTGTGCACCAGTTCATTGGCAGTCCACTTCCTAATGCATTCAGATTCCCACAAAATTTTCTGCCGTATCCAGCATCTTGGCACTGAGCCCTTAGTCTGAGATATAAGCAATATTTAATAATACAAGCTGAAATTCTATGGGAGAAACATGGATCTAACTTGCTTGGCTCTTTGACTGAAAATCCCTTGCTAGGTCTGTTCTCCTCTCTGTAGAGGCATATTAAGACTCACGAAAATCCGTGTTTACCCTAGGACTGCTCTGACCCTGCTCAAGTGTGAAACTGTGCACCCACAATTTCACCCTTTGTGACCCATACCCTGCTGCTGTCACTGGGAAGGTGTGGGGCACAGATCCAGGCCAGAGCTCCTTTTTTCAGGGACTGAACCACAGTCTGCCACGTTAGACGATGTGGCACGGTTTTTAGACTTCACTATTTATATTTGATATACTTTTTGCCTGAATTCTGTGACCTGGTCAATAAACAATTAGTATTTTATGACAAAGTGCAAGTGGCAGCATTGATAGCGGTTTGTAGCTACATGCACATATGAGAATTGAGAATAATTTTTATGACTCCAGTAGAAGTGCGTGTAACAAACAGAAGTCAATTTTTATGACCATAATGACTGCATTCTTTCAATGCCTGTAGAAAATAGCTTTACGCAAATCAGTTAATTAGTAGCAAATAGCACTTGTTCACAGACTGTTCAGCTGTTCCATCTACTACTTGGAGAATCTTTTAAAAGAGAAGTTTAATATATTAAAAAAAAATTTAGTAGCCACTCAAAATCTAATATTAAAGTTCTAGCTTAAAGTACACTTCAAAATAGTGTTTCACAACATTGTATATCATCAGTTTCAAAATTTATAATACAAGACTTCTTAAAAAGAGACTTTTAAACACGAAGATGACAAAAATGCCTTTGGTTCTTGTAATGACACAAGAATTTCCACTGAAAATTTCAAACCCGCTGGATTCCAGTATTAACATTTATATTACCTCCATCTCACCCTTTCAGGATTGCATTCAAAACAAACGAGCTAACACTTCTTACAGCAGTGTTATCATATTCTGTTCTTTATTATTTCACTTGCTAAATGTTTTCTTTCCCAAGACTCTCAAACTGATTTAATACCCTTCCTGCTTAGCCTCTACCTTATGCACAGAAGTACAAGTCTTTTGCATCAATTTAAAGCCAAAGTGATGAATGGAATTTAATGATCTTTTTTGTACAGTTCTGTATAACACTAAACAATGGCCAATGCATTCATTCATGATCAGTTTTTCGCCTTGTTTTTAATTAGCTTCCTATCTGGAGGGGCGGCGTGAAAAATTGCACCTTGGGCCTTACTACATCTTTCTTTTATAAAATGTATGTACAACAAATAAAAAGCACATTTTAACCTACCTGCTACCTATTACGTTAAATGTCATTACTACTAAAGACTGGCAGCTCAGCTAACAAACGCCCTCATTATTTTATTCTAGCTCTACTTTGGGTATAGTCAATCAAATCACGCTTGATTTATGTCAGATGCTAACAAAATACAGTATAAATAGACCCATTGAGTACAATTCAGTGATTCTGTGTTTATTCAGCTCTAAGCTATGAAGCTAAAGTGGATACCATTTATAACCAAGACATGCATTCTTCATGGCCATAAGAGTTAGCAGGCCATAGCTAGAGCACTTTTAAGGCTGAGAGAATATAAAGTGTTCCTATGAGCGGACTCAATTTTTTTTTAAGTATACAAATTAATAACTTACATAAAGATAGAAAACACTACCATGACTATATGTCATTTTTTTCTTTTGATTGCGAATGTTGTTTGATGGATTTAAAATAACATAATTTGCAGTGTAGGCCTCATTATTAATGGTCAGTGATTTTAGTACTTTCCAAAGGTGACTTTCTACAAGGAATGGCTTTTAGGAGCACGTCTACATTACACTTCCAGTCATACAGGTTATTTCCAAGGTGTTTTTTCCTTTGCCTTGAACGTTTTGTACATTCGAGCTAGTGACCTAGGGAAGCCCAGCTGGAATGTGGAAAATTGCAGAAAGCCAGTGGTGTTCACTGAGTGATGGAAAAGCCATGAGAAAAATTTGCAGCGTGTCAGCTGGAAGCCTTTCCCAGACAGTTCAGCATACAGTTCCCCTCCTCACTGTTCCTCACTTTCAACAATTGTTTCTACACAACAGCTAAAAGCTGGTATATATTATACAGGAAAGACTGAGGCAGACAAGACTGCAGTGCTCATTAAAACCCCAGTTTTCCTAGATAGGGAGTTATTTTAAACCTAGACGTTCAGGTTTATGAAGGCTGTCCTGAAGTCAATAGTTTGCAAATGGCAGCTACGCAGTGAAGAAAGAGTAAGAAAAGTTCTTGTTATAAATGCTCCAAACTGTGACTTTGGGTGTATCTGGAAACACAATTTATTAGAAAAAAGAAGTGGGAATAACTGCTTAAAAAGTAGTTCCAATAAGAATGTTTTTGTGCTATACAGAACCCACATCTTTCCTTTCCCAGAATCTTTCCCATCTTTCCCAGAATTATCTTGGAAAGAGTGACTAATGCACAACCTCCCAGCAGACGTTGTCAGTGGCTCTTACCGTTGTTTCAGATCCTCAGCGCATGCAAAAACCACAGGGGACTCTATGAATGGAGATGCATCCCATGAGTTCCTGACAGCATCACCATACTGTGAGTGATTTGAACAGGTATGCCACTTGAGTCCCTATGTATACTTACTGGATGGGCCAGAGAGCAAATTATTTGCGGTGCACTTGTTGCAAGGAAGCACATGGGTGTATGTTACCCCTTCACTGGCTCCTTCCACTTCAATGCATGTCTTTCCCCTTTACTCAGGGCCAAAGCCACCAATATTGCATGGACTGAAGCACATCTGGCATTTTGAAATGCCACTGTACATGCCCAACAGACGCTACTGCATCATTATGGAAAATGTCTTAAACACGTACTGCCTAACATGGCAATCAAAACTCATGATCTTTCAGGCAATCTCGCAAACAAGCTTTAATAACAACATTACAGTTTCCACCTAGGCTTTTAAAAAAAAACTTTGAGAACAAAAATTATACTCTCGGGAAAAAAAAAAAAATTACAAAAGAGTAATTATCCAAGCAGTGCAGTAACAGAGGAAGGTGTTGGAAAGCAAGTTCTCTCCCTTGTGTTTCACTAGTACAGTGAAATGCTCCGGCACTGTACAAGGGTCAGAGTCTAGAGTTTCTGGAAGAAATTAAACTTTCAGCATCAGGCAATGTGTTGGCAGAATGAAAACAGAAAGGAAGAAACAAAAAATTGACTCTACAGGTTCTACCCGCGACAGAAATCTAAATGGGATTCCTACCTTATGGAGGGGCACTAGTGCAGATTAGCAACCTTTAATTTGAAAATATCAACCAGAAGAGAGAGAGAGAGAAACTTTTTTGGCTCTTATGAAGCAAAGATAACAAGCTCTTCCACTTTAAAATCACTGAAAATGAGCAGGTGCCAGAGACAGGGGCTAGAAATTAAGATTATGAGATGGAAGATGGAACTTTTACTTTTGATTTTTTATTTAACCAAGGGTTGACCTGTTAAAATAATGGCAACACAGCACTGAAATGTTCCTAGGTCTCTGTCAGACAAATCATGGCTCAACGTATTTTCTCTCGGTTACATCAGAAAGTATGAACTTGCAACCTTGGCCCCAGCTCTTTTAATGGCACACTGACAGGGCAAGAATAATTCACAGGTTGAGCTAATCAAAGGTGAAAAGGGAGAATCAGTAAATGTCGTATCCTTTTGCCACTTTCATCAATCCGGCTAACTGAATTTGAGCTAAAGCTTGGCAAATTTTCTGCAAAGGGAAATTAATATGTAACACATCTGAGGCCTAGTGCTGGCCGGTAAAATTGGAAAGCCTGCGTTATATCAGAGGGCGATTATTTAGGGAGACAATGGCCAAAGCCGAGATAATCAGAAAGAAGCTTCTGTGTATCTCTCTACTCTGATAGCACTGTGACCCTCCTAGCCCTGCACCCGAGTAGAAATCCCTCTACTTTTCAATTTTTCCCCATCAGGAATATATTCCATTGCCCATTTCTGTTGCCCACACATGATTGAATCAATTCAATTACCTTGGAAAAGTTGATACATATTCAGGCCATGAAGACGCTCAGGATAGAAAGAGAGGAAAAGAGACAAAGAAATCTGTATTTACCCAATAATAAGTTTCATTTGGAGAAGGTTTGAAAACAATTCTCCCCCGCATTTGTCCCTGTCAGATCACATTATTCACAAATGAAGTTTACAAAATATCAATTCAATTTCAATAAAGGAGCCTGAATCCCAACACACAAGGGCTGAATTTACCAAATCATAACACTTGAGGGGACCCTGGTGGCTTCCAAATATTTTCCAGTCAGAGGTAATCAAAAGCAGACCGCTGAATACTAATACATTCAATTTCACCCCTTTCGTTCGCATCTGTTCCCTTATAATACTATTTTCTACACTCCCAAATCACTGATGATGGCAGTTCAGAGAAAAAAAAAAAAAGGTGGGGGGGAATCATATAGATCAAACATTTTTGTGGAAACACTCTCAAGTATGTACAAGATCCTCCTTTTTTAATCAATTTACTGATGAGTAAACCAATGACCAATATCATAGGAAAAAAAAGAAGATGCTTCCCAAATAGCACCCCAAAAAGCTTTCTAACCATATTCTTAGCACAGAGTATGCCCTAGAACTAGCTGTTGGCATTAAAATTTGTTAATGAGACAACCAATGTTGCTTCCTCATCAGTTTACCCCCAGATACTGCCCCACTAAGGAGAAACAGAAGGAAGACCAGAAACGGACCAGGTCCGGGAGGTGTCTAATGCTTTCATCTCCTGGTCCTAGGCTCAGTGGAAGATTCAGGCTTTCTTGAACTGGGGCTGGATTGGTCTCTCAGTGATAATATGTGTATCTCAAAACAAACTAAATTTTCAGAGTGTCTTCCGGAACAAAGTTTCCACTAGAATTTTTTGTAACAGCCACCACCACGCTTCCTTTAGCTAAATAGATCAGTAATGCAAAAATGTACGTGTGCATTGGAAATCACTATTTGTTAGGATCTGTCCCTACCGCTAATAAACGCTGCTGTAACACGTGAAATGTGTGAACTTTAATAAGTTGACAAGTTCTAGTCAAAATGCAGAGCACACCATTGCATCCTTCATTTGCACCTAGACAACATGCTAATTTTCTAATTAGTAATTTTTCAATTTTCTAATGAATTTTCTAATGAACTTCACAGAAGTTTAGGAGATAAGTGATTTCTGGATGACCCAATCTCTCCTGAATTTCTCTGGCCATAAAGCGTCATCCAGACATCCTAGAAACAAAGTTAACCTCTTGTCTCTATTTCTCAGAAAAAAAGTACGTGTACAACAAGCAGTAGCCAAGAGATGCATGAGCCTAAGAAACCAAAAACGGTGCATGGTTGATTTGATACATGTCCAGATGATTCCAGTGGCCAAATCACACCCCATACTGCAAAGACCACAGAACTTCAGACTTTCCTTCCAGTTAGGCCTGAGTGGAAATTTTGCAGGAAAAGTCACTTCAGCCAAGCACTTCAAATGATCACCTATGCCACCTCAGAGTACTGGTCTTTCTGCTTTGTGTCCTGTCTCCGTCAATAGCCTATCTCTGGTGCTTCAAAAGATAGAATAATACCTGTGTAGAAGCAAAGTTGTGTACTAAGTAAATTCATTGATGAAGTCACAGCTGACTAAGCAGGAAGCTGATAGGCAGTATGATCTTGCTGAGGAACTACAAGATTTATGATCAAGTCCAAGGTCAATGAGGACAAGAATGAGCAGAGGACGCAGATATTCCATAGCCAGAAAGGACCACTGTAATATCTAGCCTGCTGTTTCTGAATTCATATGGGCCAAAGGACTAAGGGAACCGCTAAAAGCAATGTCTAGCCCAAGACCAACCAGCCATGCTGCTGGCTCCATTCTCATTTCTCCAGCATTTAATTACGCACAGCTAGGACATTGCATCTTATGTTAGTGCTGAATTTCTCTAACGTCAGTTCGTAGTCACTGGACCTCACCAAGCCCTCATCTACAAGGCTGAAGAGTCTCTGCTGTCAACAGTCCTCTAATGTTGCGTCCCTCTGGAACAAAAGTAAATACAAAGTCTACAGTCATTAGAGAGAGAGTCAGTCACAAAAGTGTTCTCAGTTGACACTCTCTGGCTATGCATTGCACTGAAATCTCTGTCTGGGAAGGAAAGCTTTCCTACCCTGTTTAGGGCAACATCAGACCTCGCCGTAACCCTATTAGCAACATCAAAGAGTCTGCTATGAAGCACATTTCTCTGTTGTATTCCTCTATTCTTGTTTCACCAAGAGCAGAGCTGAACTGAAGCTGCGTGTATGCAGTGCCACAAAATATAATGCTACAGGAGCCGCACTATATTTTCTGAAATCTGAATAAGATTGCAGCTATGTGGAATTCTGTCACATTCATATGATCCAAACAAACTGTTCCTGATTGCGTAAAAACAGCATGGATGCATTATTCCTACCTGCAAAGTTTTCCTTAAACATAAGTTAGAATTAAGATTTGAGTGGTAAAAAGGTACCTAAGGGATGTCACCAGCCAAGGTTGCTTTCAAAAGATAGTCAGCCATTATCCTATCCACATAGGAAAGTAACTGTGAAGAGAAAGGCAAAAGCAGTAAGATTGGCCCAGAGCAAGAAGACAGTTTCCCCAGAATGTAACTATTTCTTCAGAATAAAAACTCTGATAATTTACAAATGAAACCTGGTGACAAGCTCTGAACCTCTTTTACAGTGTAATGTCATCAAGACAATATAGATGAGCTCAATGGCTGAACATCTGCATGTGGACTGAGAAAAGCCTTAAGAGAGGAAATTAGGTGGCCCTGTTCAACCGCTATAGGCTATAATCCCTAGAGCTAGTTTAGAAACCTGAAGAACCAGGTATCACAGCAACAGACAATAGCATGATGAAGGGAGATACCAGAGAGATAGTATTATCACTAGGGAATGCAGTAGGAAGGCACATTCAGGACCAGACGTAATCAGCACCGTAAATAGCAGAAAACCATGTCTTCACAAGAGGATTTCTCCCTAAGATCTGGAGGCTGATATGCCAGGGTGTATTTCTTGGATCTGAGATCTCATCATATAGCAATATGTTATGAAGAGGATAGGAGAAACAGGGGAAGAGGCAAGAAAGAATTACCAAAGGAGTTTCTAAACTGGATGTCCACATTTCCAAGCAAGAAACCTCCCACCCGAGATGTTTTGCCTATACAAAAACACAGTGTGAATTTATTACAGTGCTAAAGTGAATGCCGTGTTCCTTTCCCCTAGTCTGAGAAGTCCTTTCATTTCCTCGGTTTTTTTTTTTTTTTGGAAGATTTTTGAGAAAAAAGGATATTGCTAGTTCCAAGAGCAATCTCCTATGGATTTGACCTTCTTGCTGCAAAGAATAACTATACATGAGGTGACACAGCGGTGTAAGCCCATGTGCACGGTTATCTACAGCTGTGTGTACATGTGAGAACACCATAAATGTATACAGTGATAAGTACAATTTACTCAAAAGACTTGAAAACAAGTTTCATTTACAACTACAGTATGTTCCTGAAAAATACAGTGCAAATTGCTTAGCATGAAATTTTACTTTTAGTCTTATTCCATTACAAAAATCTTCAAAATTCTTTCCCGATCTGACTTTTTGTTGCTCTACGTGGAAAGATAGTCAGTATATTAGCACCATGCTGTCATAAAAATGGTTTTATTCTTTGTGAAATTATGCCAGTACAAAACTAGATAGTTCAACTTAATTTAACATTCACAGATTATTGTGAACTATCAACCAATACTTGCAAAAAAATCATATTAAAATCATGGTTAATGTAACAATTTACAAACCATACCCTTTTAAAAACAGAGCAATTGTTGTTAACTCTGTCAAGACCACATGCTGTGCAGACACCTATTAAGGAATCTAAGCTTTTCTTAATGTAGTAGAAGAGTGAAAATATGTAATTGGAAAAGAAAGTGAAAACTCCCTACAAAAGGATTTAGCATGGACATATCCCTTAATGGATTATTGTTACCAGCTGCACCACATAAACTAACAACAGTTTCAAGTCTGCATTTTTTCCAGTATATTAGAAGAAAATAAGCATTTAATGGTATTTTGAGAACATTTAAACCTCATCATTATATTCTAAAATTGATCTTGCTGTTTCTGCTTCGTGCAACAAGCTGCTACACCAATTTTGTGAAATGCTAGAGCTAGTTCCTCTGGGAAGACAAAAGACATACAGCATAAATTGCGGGTCATTCTGCTCTTCTGAGTCACCACATGCTCCCCAACAGACCAGCAATGACAAGAAACATGTAAGTTGAGATGGAACCATTTTGCACAAGACGTCCATAGGAGCAGTGGGCTGAAGTGCCACCTTCAACAATGAGGATCTGGGACAGAAGAAGGAGATAAGATGCCTCCCTCTTTTTTGGAGAGGCTGCTTTCATCAAGGGGTGTGACACATTCCCTCTCCCACAACCACAAATGTCGGAATGTACAAGTAAACTACAGCTTGCCCTTCATACTCTACATGTTATTTGTTGCTGTTGGCAGAGTAACTGCTCCAGATATGTAGTCTGCCCACCTCTGCAACGTTAGCCATCCAAAAGCCAAGCATCTAACCTAGGCTTTTTCACCTAGGCAAAGGAGAAAGCAGGGCACTTTGGGAGGGCAATTTTTTCCATCCTAGAACGAGATTTACCAAGCAAGTAATGCTTAGATATGGGCTGTGTCTTCCTCCACAAGCACCTCACCATAAACACAGCTGCTCCATGGTCTTAGAAGAAAGGGCAGGAAGGTTACCCAAACAGCTACCACAACAGCAACCTTCATTAAAGAACTTGTGCTCATTTAGCTTGAGCCATGATGATCTGCCCAGTTTGTCTATCTTCTGTCCTTAGAAATAACCCTGAGAAAGAAATTGTCTGGAAAGTCACAGTAACATCACAGCAGCATGATAGCATGGGTTTCCTCCTGAGGAAGGAACACTGACTGTGACTAAAAATTTCTAAGTGAATGAGAACATATTTAGGGTCATTTCTGCTAGAACTGGCCATAATGAAAACATGATCTGAAGCACAGCACTTGAACCTGAATCTAAGTACTATTACTGGCCCCAGTTCACATTTAGGATGAGTCTCAGTGTCCTGAAATTATGAGTTGGTTGCTCATTTGTTTTAAATGAGAGCTACAAAAGTTTTGCACACAAAACTGGTTTCTATTTGAAGAGGTTAACACAATTGTTTTTTTAGTTCAGTTTCAAAATTTAAGTTGTCTTCTCCAGCTCTTGCTAGATTTCATGTTTGACCTCTTGGGAACAGCACATTTCATGAGATTGGATGAAGGATTGGATGAATCACCCAAGTTTATCTGAAAGTGTTTTGAGCATGAACAGCTGTTTAGACATTGTCTATATTTTGCATTTACAATGAAAAATGTCAGCTGGTAGGTCTCACCAAGGTGTTGGCTTCACTTTTTACATTGTATATTTCAAACAGCTTTCACACTTATTCAATATTTCCTATATTATGTAACTGAGATTCTTACATCAATAAACCTGTGATGGGGTAACAAAACTAACAAAGTAACAAACAGCGTGGCTTCAGGAAAAATTAGTCCTTCTGTACCGGACGCTTGTCTGCAGTGTGGAAAGAATAATTCATTTTGGAAGCCACAACCAGAGATCAAGCTTAGAACAGCAGGTTGTCTGTAGAGACCACCTAAGAAACCAGAGCTGGATTCCTTTATTCTGGTCCAGGGCCTTTGAGCTTTTTCTCATAACTGGAGACAAAGTCTTAGAGATACTCTATATTGTTAATTTTATTTTAAGATAGATAATAAAATGTCTTTGGCTAACATATCTTACAAGATGAAAAGTGAACATACAGCAGTATACTTTCTCAAATCTCTCTGCTGCTTCATGTAAATCCCTCAATTCTGACAAAAAAAAAATCTGTAACATCAGCTTTAGTTTTGCTGATCATTTCACTTTGAAGCACTCAGGACTGCAATGTTTGAACTGCTGATACTGCAAGGTTTTTTAAATGTAAAAATAGCTAGCACCATTGTAAATTGAAAGAGAAGAAGCACCTAAACCTCAAAACATTTTGATCTACTGCAAAGATTTAAGTACTCATTTTTACTAAGTCTAAATTTAGAAATATAAATGAAACCTTGGCTTCCAATCTAGGCAAATTTTCAAGTTAAAAGCTTGAAGCTGAAGGAGAGAAGCTGCTTTGCCTAGATTTATCTGTAATATTGTATTCTGTTTTCCTTCCCTAAGTTTTTCAAAGTTTTGATTCAAAGACTTTTTCATGAGCTAAGTTATGCCCAGTCTGCACAGAATCAAACAAGTTAAATAAGAAAAACATTATGAATCATTTATTCACCTAAAACCCTTAAAGAGAGATTTGGAATTTGCTCAAATACAGACAAATAAACCTACCACACTGATAACCCTGAAGAAGGGACTGCAGGTTCAAGCTCATTCTAGGAATCTTCTCTCTTTTACCAATGTTAATTCCAAGCACTGAAAACTATCTTAGCACTTCAGAGCAACCCTTCATGCTCCTATGCCTGATTCAGCCTACTAAAGAGGTAAAAAAAACCCTACTCCACAATGGTTTTCTACATGAGGAAACTAACCTGCGGCAAGCTTGTGGAGCAGATAAATTCTTAGATATCGAGAGTGATTTGAACACATTTCACATTGGAACAGCATAATATAGGTATCTAGAGGTGTGTATGTTAGGGAAGCCGAATTTCAAGTAGGAATTTTGCGCGGTTCTGGACTTCACTCCATTATCAACTCAAAAAATTAAAAGATTAAGACAGAATCAGTGCCATAAAGCATGTAAAAATCCAATAAACTTATATAGAATAAGTGTCATAAGTGGCCTTTAAAACCTCTATTGCTGTTGATCTCATTATCTATATTTGACATTGTCTTTAATGCCCAGAAAGAATCTAATGCATGCACAGGGTTGAGTTCACATGAGGGGGGTTCCTGCTTTATATGAAACCAGGAACCTGGTGAAGCATGTCCAGGCCCTGGAGGCTGTATCTATCGCTGACAGAGAGCGCATCTACTTTACAGATCTGCAAAGGGCTGGCCACATTTTGTGAGCACCATAAAATTTACAGCAAACACATCAGGCTCCAAGGCTGAAGTTTTGGTTTACAGTTTGGACCAATCATTCCTTTATGTAGTGCTCTCCTTCATCTTCTCTTCCTCCCTGTAACAACCACAGATAAAGCACTGCAAAGACATTTTAGGCCAAATATATTCAAATTACTAATTGCATATTGCACAGAAAGCCAGGAAGTCCCAGCGGATGGCCCAGTGTTTAAACAGTCACTCTTTGCTGCCTTTTTCTCTATGTATAAGACTGCTGTATTTGCTCTGAAATCTTTATGTCCAAGGATAGTAACTGGCACTCTATTCTCTTGATATATTGATCTTAGGACCAAAGCATGCTGTAAAATGAGATGATCATAATGGGATTTAAAGTTATTACAGGCAAAGCTGTAGTAACATATAGTAAGTTCCTGGCAGTTTCATTTACCAGTGAAAAATCACATAGCTACAGTAGATACACTGTTAAAAAAAGGGAAGAGATCTTCAAGGTCTGGCACCTATATTTTGCAGTTAGCTTTACAAAATTATTTTAAGTGAACATTTATGGGAGGGGGGAAGAAATAACAGAATGTTCTATTAATGGAACAGGAGTTTCACCAAAGGCCTAGTGAATTTAAAAAATATAATAAATGTCACTAAAAATTAAAGGACCTTACTCTCCTTTATACTATTGCTATTTTAAATGACACTGGCAATATAAGACAACCTACTCCCCCTGCTTAGAAATAAAACGAGTATAAATAAAGACCCCTTTAAACTACTACCATTGTAAGATGAGCTTTGTGTAAATGAAAACTGGACCCAAAATATTTTAGTGATTTAGGGGAAAATTTTCTTCCTCTCCTTCCAAAGAAGCAGACAATATCAATATGCAAAAGAGCATTAAACTCTATATCAGCTACATACAGGGAAAACTGTAAGGGCAGTGTAGCAGATAAGGGCAAGGGCACGGGTGTTTCGGCCCTGGCCTCGTGGCACCACAGCCAGGTGAAAGGCGGCATACAACGGCAGAGCCACGGCCAAGCAGCTTGGTAGCTCCACATACTCGCAGAGGTGCAGAGTGGATTCGATTCTCCTTCCTCCCTCACCAAAGCCCCTTTCTCACCAGGCTTCTGATTCTGCTCCACATCTCAGCTCCTTGAAATGATAATGCTAAACCATGTTGTATATAACCCTTTGTAATATACTTGGTCATATTATTCCATTTCTTTAGCTTGACCTTTGGTAAGTGTTTTAACCAGACATTAACAAATTAGAAATTGTATCTCCTCTTCCAATAGTTTACATCCTCAGAAAATAACCGTTTGAATAGACTGTGGTTATTTCAGACATTTCCCCCTGACTAGGGAACAGGCAATAGTTGTGGGGAACTGAGCCTTTAAGTAGCTTGAAAAAACTTAGACCCCTGCAGGATTCTGGGCTCCAGGGAACTTCTCCCAGGAAGCAGTTTCTCTGCCGGAAATTTCCAGAGGAATTTGCAGGTCCACACGAGCATGCAGAGCAACTCAGAGAAACTGCTTATAAGGATTTGAAATTCTGTAGTATATTGGAATTGACTGTTCAGTGTTACTATCGTGATACATACCTTGGTTCTACCTTGATAAGAGGTTCTAGAATGAGTTGGACAATTTTTTTATATTGTAAGAAAGCTCATATTACACAACGCCATTTAATTAGACTTATGCCACAAAAGCAGACCCCTCTCCAACAGCTGAATCTTGGGAAGCTACTAAACACAACGATAGCCTGTCAGCAGTTGTGCGGACAGCCACAGAAAGGACCCTTCATGTAAAGTGATGGAATAAACTGGGATCCTGCCAGCCCTTTCGCCCACCCTGTACTTATCCTCCATTTTGCGAATCTAGGAAAGCCTTCAAAATCTGAGAGAGCATCTATGCCCAAAAAAAAGCAACACAGGAAAGCTTCCAGAAGACATTGAAGGAACTCCAAAGTGCACACCGCAATGTCATCCACACCCATTCGGTAAGGTCTAGGTGCATCGTGGGCACATTCTTCCTTCGGTGTTATGCAAGTGCTTGTATGTCCTAGCTATTAGTAGTTTTGCCGCTAACTTTAAACTAGTTGTGGAACTGCTCAGGATTGCAGTCACAGAAAAGAATCACTGCCATGCATCCCAAGCACTGCCTTAATAGACCTGCCTGTGAATTTGGAGGGTTACGGTCTGGGTCGCCAGACAAAAACCCGCATCACAACACAAACTCAACGGTGGCCTCTTTAGCAGTCTTCGCAGAGAGGTCAAGATGAGAGAGATGAATTTTTCCCCTCATGCAAAGAGATAGAAACTATATATCGGAGTTGACACACACAGGCGAGATCCAGTCCTGCAGCTTGCACTGCCTGAGGTATGCCTATTTTCTGGCTAAATGGAGTTTAGTTCCCAGAGCTATCAATACAATTTTCATTGGCA
Organism: Struthio camelus; assembly: GCF_040807025.1. Lineage (NCBI taxonomy): Eukaryota > Metazoa > Chordata > Aves > Struthioniformes > Struthionidae > Struthio > Struthio camelus. The sequence continues at coordinate 79,224,986 of NC_090945.1, forward strand.
CATAGCACCTAAATCCAAGCCCAGTGAAATCAGCCAGAGGCTTACGGACCTGTGGACCTGCAGTCAATCAGATAACTCGAACAACAGTTAATAATATAAAGACAGACATAGAAAAAAAAATCTGCTAGGACTTTTATCCAAATATTACAGGCACAACAAGGAATAATTTAATAGCTCTGTTCTCCAATCATTTTCAACCAGGCTTTTCAGCAGCACTTAGAACTGCCTTGGATAGCCATTGACAAATTCAAGAAAATCCCGTCTTGCCATTATAAATTAACCTTCTCTCACTCCTGAAGCTACCAAAAAGAGAGGCATAACAATAACCAGAAGTTCCACTCTTTTTGCATTATTTTCTTGTCTTTTCAGATGGGTGCTGGCATTTTGGGATTAATAAAAATCGAAGCACAGTGAATATATTAATTTTGCACATTTACTAGTTAAGCTAGGTGTTTATTAATTATTACTACTGCATCACTCCTGGATAGGCATTCCACCCTCCTAAGCATGGATCCTGCTCCATGCGATAAAGCTAAAGTTGCAGGCTAAGCCACACAACCTGCCTTCTCATATCATATCAACCTGCCTTCACATATCGTCAGTGACTGGGTGTTTTCTCTTTACAAGTTATTAAATGAGACTCCCTATTTCACCCCAGAAATACATATATGTTTGTAGGAACGTTACTTATTCATGCCTAATACATTATAAGCTATCGTTCCCAGGCATACTTCAGGGTTATTACTGCTTTCCAGCTTTCTTCTTCTGATTCAATATCTGCTTTGGATATTTTCCCCCTCAGTTTAGTGTCTTGTTATGCATTTTTCAAGAATGCATGTTAATCTCCTCACACATTTCCAGTGTCTTCTTGGAGCATAAGCATGTATTCACTGTTTTTCACAGTTCCTCACATAGCTTAATTCCCTTTCTGGATCATGGAAGGAGATATTAAATAAGGCCCTGACTTCAGAAAGCATCCCTGTTCAAGAAAGCATCTACTTGTGTGTTTAAGTTCTTTCGAAGTCAATAGGATGTAAACAACTCCTTAAAAGTAAACATAGGTTTGAAAGTTTCCTTAGCAAGGATCATGTGCCAGTTCTGAGTACCACCGTACTCTGCCACACTCCTGCCAGCAGTGTTACGCATACTTACTATCACTGTGCTTTATGCCCCCACAGATATTTTTCTATGCACATCATTCATTGTAAGTCAAGGTAAATGATTTTTGTGAGTACTGTTACGTTAAACCCTGCATCAAATGCATCATTGTCCTACGAATATCTCATAATTGCTGTAGTCCATTCATTCCCTTCATCCTGTTCTTCTGCAGTGTCACAAACGCAAAATATTTCATTCATCTCAGTGGAAGTTAAATAAGTGCACATACTTGGGGCCCAATTTGCTATCAGAAATCAAGTTCTTCTGTTGAGATTTGATGTTACCAAATGGCAACTTCTGTTTATTCTTTCCTCTTTTTTCTAGTATCTTTGCTTTTCTGCATTCATTTGGTTCATTTTAAGTTTTACAAGTGCTTCTAAAATTAATGATCAATTTTTAGTAGCCTTAACAGCATAAACATTGATAATACCTTAAGTAGGAGCCAGAATCTGCCACCCTGGCTCCCTATACAATAGTTTCACTATTTTTTTTATGTACTACATTGAGCTGTACTTACTGATATAGATAGATAGATATGTATGTCCATATTCAGTAAGTCTTTATTTGTCTTTACCAAGAATTCTTTGCAAACATGCTTTGCACTTCCTTTTTCTCCAATTTCATTTATTCTATATCTTGATTTTTAAAAAGAGTTCAGTATCTCAGCTATTTTCATCTGAGATAATCCACCACACTTCTCATTTGCATGTAAAGTGCAGTCAATGCGAATTGATCAAAACCAAATTAACAGCAATTGGTTCCAATATTTTCCCTGTTTACACATTAACTTGCTACCTTTAACATATAGATGTATTGAATTCAGCTTAGCAACCGGAGCATGAATGCTGTGGCCTTTAAAGGGAAACTTATCTGTAATTAAAATCATGCACAAGTTTTAGAGGGAATCTGTTTACTACCTAGAAAGAAAGCTGATTTTAAAATGAATAGAATTCAGTCTAGTGGATCATGCATTTAATTCTGAATTAAATCCCCTAAAATTATGGGGAGTTAGCTTTATTGAGCTTCAGATCATATAGAGGTTATGTCTGGTTCTGGTGGGTTTTAGGGCGGGGGGAGAAAACAAAAGACACCTTCCTCTCCTGAAACATTACTGATTTATCTTTTTCAAAACGCCACAGCAAACTGATAAAAAATTAGCATAGTTATAATAATTACGTGCATTTTTTGCAAAAAAACATATAGTAAATATGCGCTGAAACTACAAGGATGTGGTATAAATCATTTGGCACGGTGTTCAGATGACAAGTAATAAGAGCTTTAGAATAAAAACCACAGCACACATACAGTGGTTGCTATAAGGAAATGATTTATACTATAGTGTAGATTGAATTGCTTATTATAATTTAGAATGGTAATTGCTATGGTTTCGCTATACTGTTTAATTGCTACAGTACACTGATATATACTATGGAAGACACTGCAGTAACTGCTGTGGTTATATAATAGTATTTGCATAATCTGCACTGTAGTTTATTCTTAGAGTAGAAAATGCAGTACACACAGGAATCAAATTGTTTCTCATCATATTGATTGCAATTAAGAACACAAATATGAAAACAAAGATAAGGCTTTTTTCAAGGTATATATCAGAGGACAGTCACAAAATTCAAGTTTAAGTCATTACTGTGCTAGTATTTCTAGGAAAATAATTATTGAAATGGAGCTGCTGAGATTTTTTGTAACACAACTCTAAGACAGAGATGCAGATTTTTTGTGTGAAGTTCTCCATTTTCTGGGCCAGATTGTTCTCACAGGCACTGCCTATTTGCAGTTAAATCAACCTAATTGCCCTGATGCAACAGAGAGCAGGGTCTGAACCACGGATATGAATTCCTTGCCACAGCTAACCAACACATACTTTTCCTAACGTTGCATGATGTTGCACAGTCTGGTCTGGATTGGAACTGGACAACGTCAGCGGGCCAGACCACAGGGCTGATCCAGGCAGCTGCTGTTGAAGGCCAATAGTGCTGTGCTCTACAGTGGTGATCTACAGGCTGATGAAATGGTACTCACGCAATTCCAAACACATATAATCAAAGCACGATATGGTGTCTGCTATAATACACTTTTGCCCCATGCTGCCTTACCCATGCCACTGTCCCCTGCGGTCCCAGGATGCCCAGAACTACCAGTAAGGCTTCTCCAGTTAACCAGTGCAGAAGAGAGGAGCCAGAGCCAAGCTGGGCTGCTTCCCCTTCTCCTGTTCTCATTCCCGCCAAGTGCTATTAAACGAAAGAAATAGCTAGATGAAAACCACTAGGAAATGGTCTGCAGCAAGGTGCAGCCGCAGACAGAAGGAAATAGAAGAGGAGAAGGGGAGATAAGCATCTAGAGAGCATAGGGTCCTAGGCGAAACAGCGTTAGATACTTCAGCTCCCAGTTTCTTAGATCTTTTTTCAGCAGTGCCTCCCACTCCATAGGGATCCAGCAGTGATCCCACTGGGAAATCAAGCTGGCTTTCAGCTGGCCTTGGCCACAGGTTCCCTTGGTTAAATCTGGGCACCAAGAACTGGCTGCACCTATGCATGTGTTACCAGGCCAGAAGGAAGAAGCATATTACAGCACAAAAAAGCCTTTACTGGAAATTTTCAGAGGGTAGAGATCATCTCAAAATTTTAGCAGAGATGCCCCCATTGCACTTAGCTACTAAGGAAGCCTACAAGGAGTTAAACTAATTTCCAAGAGTGTTAGGCCCAAATCACTGTGGGCCACATAGATCAAGGTCAACCTTTTAATTTGCCTTTGGAATCAAATTTGCATGTGGGACAATATAAAGACCACAAGTATATCATGCTGCCAGCAGAAGCGTCATTAAGTATCTAAGACACAGTTTTCTGTATTTCTTGTTTCTTTACCTTGAAGACACAGTGGAAAGCTGAGAAAGGGCTTATGGTTGGCCTAACTCATAAATGCTTTGGAGAACATACAAAAATCGCAGATCACAGATACTAGCCATGGTAAAACGATTGAGTAGATGGCATAATTTGATGGACTTGTTGGTATTTTCTTGAGTGAAAGTAAGCAGTGTGGTTTACTTTGATTTAGAGGGTGTTGCTGTTTATTATTCCCATGAATTCACAGAGACCCAGCTGATTTGTGAAACTATCATCTCATAGGTTGTAGCAAATTAACTGAAATTTTGTTCTCAAATTCATCAATTCATTATTCTTTCATACAAAAAAAGTCAGTCCATCCAATCCGAAAACAGAAAGAAAAATCACATCACATGGCTGACTAATCAAACAACCTGAATAATGAATAGTTAAAGGGGCAAAAGAGTTGGCAATACCATTTGGCAAATATTTGCAAACAACTACTAACAACTCATTTGCTTAATTAAAAAATCTGAGTTGATGATACAGGATTTAAATAATTAGCTCAGCTCTACTGCTAAGAGAAGAGACTGCAAAAAGTTGTTAAGACAGCTTACTGTGAGAGCAACTCCTGCTTAACTTTGTAGACTTCTGCAGTTTCAAGAAACAATTGATGGCAGGGGACATTGATGTACGATAAATGTAGCATGCAATCACTCTGATTGTTTGTGATCATGACATTTTACAAACACTGCTTCTCTGTCATTTTCTAAAGTATTGTTTTAGAGGGTTGTGACAGAGGTAAAAGAAATAAAAAAAAGAACAAAACAAGGAGAAATGTCACCCCGTCTCCCTAGACAAGCCAGATTGAAAAATTGAAGAGAAACCCACTTGGATGAGATAGATTCGTAGCGCTGACTTTGAACCAGCAAAATTAGAATTAGATTTTGAGATTATTGAAGTAATCAAACCACAGATTCTTTTCACAGAAGTTTACAGTGTGCTATCTATATACTATATGGAGTGTGGCAGCACTGGCTTGCAGTTAGAGTAGAGCTTTGGATTTTTTTTTAATCTCACGCTGCTACTGACACACTGTGTGACCTTGAGGTTCAGACCCCCACTTGTGAGATGGGGATAATATTCTAAACCTATTTTGCAGCTGATTAGATGAAATCTCTGAGAGCGCTCTTTAAAAGCCTGCAGCCAATAATTAATGCTGTTTACACTTTTTTATTCTTATTTGGAATTGGGAACTAAATAAGCTTTAAACTTCAAAAAAAAAAAAAAAAAGATTCCCTTGCACTGACCACAACCTATACCCAGCAGAAGCACTGACTTTTCAGATGGGCGAGTGGAAGAGAGCATGTTTCAACCACCCCAGGCCAGACCTTGGATTTGTCCCACTCACCACAGGCAGACGTTCAGGCAATTCCTCAGCATTTCCCATTTTTCACACTTAACAATAGCCATCAGGTTTTCCTCCCAGTCTAGCCAACTAAAACTCTCACCAAACCTTGTCATCTCCTAGCTTGACTATTCCAAACTCTTCTTCCCTTTCTCCTTCCACTTCCCACTAAGTACAGCAGCTATCTGGTGATAGCAAATCCTTTCTCTCAGTTCTTCCACTCATATCATACCCAACAGCAACTGTTTTGTCTTTAATGACTTATCATTTATCTTCCTCTGACAAAAAGGCCTAATGCAATACCAGCCATTGGTTTTCCTCAACCAGCAGTCTAAGTGTCTTGTTAAGCTTCTCCTCCAAGAGCATCATGCTTTTCCCTTAATCCTAATAGTATGCAGATGAGATACACATGGAAAAAGATGAACATGGTTCCACCTTATTTTCCATTAAATCTTCATTCAAAAGGAGCTCTACTACAACGGCTATCAAACTCTGCCCACTTACAGAGGCAGGCGGCAAGCATATACTATTCCCTTTTCAGCTGAAATTTTCCTTTTTTTCTGCTTCTCCCCTGGATAAAAAAGGCCCACACTTAGTTAGGCCCACTATCCAGAACTAACAAGACAAGCTAGTTTTCCATCTCAATCACTTCATTCCGTTTGCAACTTGTAAACCCTCAGGACAGAGACAGCATCTTGTTCTTCTTGTTTGTATTTGTAATACTCATAAAGACACCTCAAGCCCCATTCAATCCACTAGGAGTCATTACAATCTGAATATTCACCACCAAAAATAAACCAGCACTAAAAACCTGAGGACATTTTAATTGTCATTGTTCTGAAGAAACAGAAAGAGAAAGCATACAAGAATTGTAGATTATACTCTTCATTAAAGTAACGCCACAAGACGGGAGAGAACTGCTTAAGTTCAAAGATGACCCTGGCACAGAATACATGGATATAAGCTGATCAATCATATTTTTTACCTGGAAACTATCAAAAGGTTTTTAAACAGTGGAGTGGTGAAGTTCTAAGACATGCCTTCAGTAGGTGAGTTGGGAACAAAAAATCTAAGTGGTTTTAAGTGAAGTTTGATCAATTGATAAAGGGGCAATCCAGGATGCTAATGAAAGCAGAGGAGTGGATGACTCAGGAGATCTCCTTCAGTCCCTTGTCCATGCTTTGAACATTATTTCTGCTTCAGGAACCAGAAGTATTCCTCATAACTAGTAAACAACGGAGCTGGAGATTAACCTGCAGCTCAAATCAGAAGTATATGCTTCATAACATGCCGATGGGTTTTTAGTATTTCTACAACAAAAAACTGCTTTCCAATTCTGGCATCATGATATTCCATACTTATTTCAAGGATGCTAAATGTCATCATTTACAAGAAAGACAAATAAAGCCATATGAGCTACCAGCTGTGCGAACACCCTGAGCTCTGAGATTCAAACACTTATTTCTTAAACAAGGTCAGGACCAATAACAGTTCTATAGCCAGTACACGCCTACAGCAATACCTGAGTGATCCCACTTTTTCCGGGACAGACACCTTTGCAGTGCCGTAGAAAAATAACATCGGCACAGCCAAACTGTGCTGTGAATCTACCAAGCAACTCTTCTGACAATCTGACACAAAGCAAATAGAAATGTCGGTTCCTTAGGACAGTACAAACCCATTTCCATTGTTAAAATAACAAAAGATAATCAATGTGCAAAAAAAGAGTTATATATTAATAGATCATCTTTAATCAGTCATTTCCCAAAGATAAAGCAAAGCTTTAACCTATTTAACACAAATGAGTGTGGAACAAGAACACTTAAGGGTTGGTTATACCTTTTAAACTCTAAAATATATGTGATTTGACTCAGTTCAGTTAACCTTCTCAAAAAATCTGTGCCTGCCTCATGTTTACTCCATTTTTGGCTAAAGGGGGATACTGCGTTTGCATTCTTCATAATTCTCCTGCCTGAAAGAGCACCAAGATCTATTACTTCTGTTTCTTTTTGGAACTACATACCTCTTACTAAATATGCCCACATCTGAAAACACTTGAGAATCCACTTTACCTTACAGATATGACTAAATCTACTCAGCTGAATCATGCACAGAGCCAATACTCATACCCCCAAAGCTCTTCAACTGCATAAGTTTTTAGTTTCTTTACAAGACCCACCCAAGAGATGAACATTTTTCATCTAAAGTGTCTCTGACCAAAGAGAAGCATGTTGAAATCCTATTCACATTTGGAGTTCTGTGGTAATATGCAACAGGAGGAATAGGGAGCAATAAGCTGTACCAGTATCTCCCTTCAAGGATGTTGTGCCAGTTTATATCACTTGAAAGCCTGTCCATAAGCAATTACAGCTACTTTTGACACTTGCTATTAATAATACAGCCCATTGGAGAGAAAGGCCCTCAATAACTAAAACTGGTGCCACTGATGGAAACGAGAGTAAATGAGACAGAGGCATCAGCACTGTCAGAGAGATACCAATAAAAAAGCAAATGTAGGTATCCTGTAGGGTACAGTCACCCAACTTAGGGCATTTTAAGTGGTTTGAAATATTGCTCCTTTGCTGCTGGTTATTACCACCCTATGGCTGAGAGTTACTGGCCTCAATCTGAGCTTCAATATCAATTGTGAGCTTCACTTCAGGGGAAAGTCAGCTCCTTTCCCATTCACTGCCTTTACTCACTGCTGCAAAAATTGATCAAAATAAAAACAAGGAGAAAGTAACTACAAAATAGGCAAAAAGGAATTAAGGTTTCTAAATAGCGCCATATAGAACTCCTCCTAGTGCTAAGTGTGTCCGAATTGAAGGCTAGCACTGTATCTAGGCTCAGAATCAGGCCCAAAACACCAAGGGTTTAAACAGGAGTCAAGTTATAAATTCTTAGACTACTTTAAAAATTGCGGGTTTAGGATCTTGCCCTTTTGCACATGCTGTCACACCTACATCACTCTTTTGGCTTCAGGGGAGACGTTGAAGCCAACTCAGGTGTCCACGAGGCCCCCATGGTATGACCCTTGTTTTCCTGCACACCCATGCAGCTATGGCACTAGATACCTGCAGGAAACATTATACTACAATAATACTACAAGGTTCCACCAAAAGTAAGCCAGGCATAATCAACACAGGAAATTTTCACCAATACAACAAAATTTCCCTTTTTTCTTCCCAAAGCCCCAGAGTAGATGCAGGTATATTGACAAAGAAGTTCAGATTATTCTGCCCTGGAGCCTGCCATAAACTACGCTAGCAAAAACACACATAAATAGAGCAGGAAACTTCTCACAGGGTAGATTAGTCCTGAGAGAGTGACAGAGACCATCTCCGGGAAAAGCTGTGCAAAGGGGCTCCCACTGCCATAATGGAGGGTCAAACATGCAGACCAACTCCTAGTCAGTGACTCATTCTCAGGTTATAACTTAGAAGAAGAGACATTTTAAAAACCTTTAAAAACTGTCATTTCCTAGTGATAGCAGATTCTTCTTCTGTTACTGAAACACAGATCACATCAGAACTAGATTCAAAATAATCCAAGTCTCTTCAGCTGAAACTTCAGTATATTTTTCTTTTTAGACAGGTTTTTTATCACTGCCTACTGTTGTGTTGTGTAAATGAGCTTATACATTTTTTAAATGCCTAAAGAGTTCTTTGTTTAATTAGGAGGAACCAAATTTTGTAAAAACTATTTCTAGAGCTTATTTGTGGGAAATCTATTTTATTGGTCTTCGAATAGAGTTATTCAAGTAATATACTCAGGCAGCCACTCACAGTGACCTTGAATTCACTATGCAGGAATAAATGTAATGTCAAGCCTTATTCTTTTGCATGTTAATCACTGATAATTTCACATAGTTAAAGGGGGAAGGCAAGCAGAATGTAAAGTTAAGCTACATCTCTTTTGGTTCCTTGGCCAGAACCCAAAGGTGAACAACCCTGGGAAGACAATACGAGAAGATGGGGACTGTTTTGAACTTCGAAATGACTATCACTAGCTCCAATTCGAGTTCTGAGCAAGAGCCAAAGGTGGTTCCAATATCATGCTCACCACTTCTGGTAAAGGCGAGAAGTTAGCTGCTGCTCCCAGACACTCTGCTGGGAATCTGAAGGCAAGCCATTGACTGCTTGGGGCAGCGCCCACTCCTGTCACATAGGGCAGAATTTGGATCCCCGTGAACTGCCCTCTTTCACCCCTGGACGGCTTGTGCAACTCCGTGCTGCCCTCCTCAGAACAAGAATAAATACTGCAAAACTCTCTTGTGTTTTTGCCTCTCGCCCAAGTGGCTTGTTGTATATCCGTGGTTTTAGCCATGTTGGAGGAAAACACGGATCTAAAAGTGCTTTTGTGTCTACCAGAATACTTTGGGTAACTGTTGTTTGTCATTTCTTTGCATTATCATCTCAAAAAGCTACTTGTAAAAAATGTCAGCATTCAATATTCACTGTGGAAGCTCTCATCCCACTAGAATGTAGATACACCATGTGACTTACCGGACTTACTGTGCAGCATCAATGGTAAGCAGTAATATCTAAAGATGCAGCTGAAGACCAGAGATAGTGGATGACCTAACAGCTTGTGCTTTGTCTGCATGAAGAAGTTTGCAAATAGTTCATTAAATAAAATCATTCAAAATCCAGACTTTGTTAAACCACTTTAACCCTGCAAACACAAAGCATCTATGTACCTTTGAGGATCTGAGTTTGTGCAATTTTCCCAAGGTCATACACAAAGTCTGTAATAGTATGAGGAATTAAACCCATGCTGTCCACATTCAAGCAAATTCCATAACAACTGAATTGGCCTCCCTCAGTAAAAGGAATATACAACAGGAGTCTTTATTTCCAGATAATACAGGGTGTCACTCTCAGATACATGAGAATATTTACACTTGGGGGAAAAAAAAATGTTCTTTTGTTCTAACCTTTGTTTTGATCTTGAGGCTTCAATCCAACATTCTGAGTCTCCAGAATGAAAACAGTAAATTGACATGTCATATAGCTTACAAAATGAGAAGTGTTATCAAACACGGGCTATGTAACTAGACCTCATTCAGTACACAAGTACAATTCATACTGTTCTCACCTATTACTGAAGCTTGAATACGTAAAATATGAACCATTCCACAATCTGCATGCTCATTTATATTACCTTTATGTGAAACTTAGGGAATAAAAAATGTTCCATTTCCCCTTCAAGTGTAGTACTTTATGCTGTGCAATCCTGCTGGCTAGCTTAGCTAGATGAGGCTTTGTGACACATTTTGCAAAGGAAAAGCAAATACTTATCCTTTGGGTGTTTGAGTTTAAAAGTGAGGCTAAAGCTTCCAGTAAGAAACGTGATCAAATTTTCTGAGGTTTCTGACCGTTTTAAAGTCCCAAATTTCATGTGAATTTCAGCTGGTTTTGAGTCACTATGTATAAAATTTTCTAGTTAGCATAGGAGAGGCCGTGCTTCCAAATAAAACCAGCATAAAGTAGAAGCATTTTGCAGGGCTGCAGGACAAACTCAGATAAAAAGTGGAGGCATTGGCTGAGTTTTGCTCCAGGTTTCCCAAACTCCAGATTCAAAGCAACACTTGTAGGACAGTCTCAGACAAAAGACAGAAGCTGTTCAGCATGAAATTCCTGCAGAGTAAAGCTATTCAGACTTAGATAGTTTTTAAAATGTCATTGGAAAGATCGCTGTTTAATTGGTTATGGCCCTTGCTGTGTGAATGCTGCTTGATGCTTCCATACTTGGTCAAGACTCTAGGAAAGAAATCTCTTACTTTTGCTGAGAGTGAAAAAGCCCAGAACTATTATTTGCAGAAGAATCACCAATTCTCTAAAAACAAAAAAAAAGCACTAAATTAAATTTTGCTCTTTAAATGATATTGACATTTCTGTAAGTGAGATCAATTTTTAAAGTTGGCACTAAAATGGCTCCCACTAGTTTCCCTGATTTATTGACAACAGCTTTACATATTCCCACTTACAACAGTGAAAACAGCAATTTAATTTGATCCCCAAATCCCCCAACTTCAGTAGACTCTTTCTAGTATTTAGAATAATAATTTATTCTGAATAGTGGTCTGTCCAACACTTGATGCAATGAGGAGTGAGAATGTGCTGGGAAGCTTCTCTGAACCATTTCAAGCAGCCTTTTAAGAAGCTATCCAGCAAGGAAGATTAAACATTAGCTGATTACCGACAAGTAATTAACAATGTCAACGAAACACAGAAACTGAATTAATAATAATTATATCATCAACACGCTGATCATCTTGTAGAGAATCCCAGGGAAGAGGAGAGGTTAATTACTCACTGCTAGCAGAACAGCAGGAAGTCGACCGCAACCATGCCTCTGCATGGTGTTAACTGCCAGGCAGATAATTAATTAACATCATAATTGTAATGCAGGCAGCATGAAAATATTGAAATATTACTTCATTTCTATTCTATTACCTATCCAGCACATTCTATAACTTAGAGCCTGGAACTGCAAACCTTGGTTGGAGCCAGACTCCTGGGTCATGTGGCTTTAACTTTTTTTCCTATTAGACCGCTACACCAAACGTCAGACTGAGTGGTTTCAGCGAAGGACAAAGAGCCAGGAGGAATCCAGCCCTGATTAAACTCCTCCTGACTTGATATGGGAAGTTCAGCATGATTCAAGAAGAGTTAGATGTGAGTGCGCGCGCGTGCGTGTGTGTGTGTGTGTGTGTGTGTGTGGTTAATGACAGTTAGACTCTCAATACTTTCTTGGAAAAAAAAGCAATTGAACAAAAGATTTGGAAGAGCTATAAACTCACATATGTTAACCAGTTCCCAAGCCAGACTTCTGGGACAGCTTGTAAGGAGTTACCTGCCCTGTGGACCTTGCACTCCCTTGCTAAAATCTTCTGAAGGTCATCCTGCAGATCTTTTTGCTTGGGTACCTTTTCCAAGAGATGCTCTTGTTCAATTGCAAGTTGTTTGGCTTGAAGCAGGCAGGCATACTATCCTTAATGTATGACCTACATGATGGCATACCACAAAAATGGAAGCACTGTGTAGAGTTCAGATCAGTTTTATCAAGGACAGACAAATTCAAATGGGAATGTCTTTCCTGCCTGGGTGATCAGAGGAGAGAAAACATGAAAGGAGTTTGTTGTATGCAGAGTAGTAATAAAAGACAGAGATGAGATATGGCTGCTGGCCTTTCATTAGCCGGACATTAGAAGAAAATTTCTAATTCTCATAGGAGGAAAGGTACTCCAGAAATGCATAGTACCAACCGAAGTAACTAAACCAACTGCTTTTAAAATGGAACTCCGTTCACTGATTATATGACACCGGGAGGAGATTTGATTTAAGGAACTATGAGATCCCTTAGTGCTCTCTGTTCTGTCAGACAGAAACAATTTTGTATGCCCACCTGCCCCACTGAAAAACATTATGGCTCTTCTTCGTATTCCAAAATATATGTCCTACAGTCATGACCTTTTGAGTCTTCAGCATGGTGAAAATTGACCATCTCTACAGCCACAAAAAAAACTCCTTCGAACTAGAGGAGAGAGAGATGCTGTCATATGATTTACTGGAGCTAGTCTCATTTTCCATCTTTCTGCCATTCAAAAAACCAGAACCAGAAAATGACAGCTCTATAAAATGCCTAGGGAGAATTAGAGCTGAAAGGCTTCATTACTACCAAGTGAGGAATCAAAATGCTTTGGCTGCCTTTTAGTGTCTTTTAAGAAGGGGTTGGTATTGGAGTAGATTTAGCTGAACAGCACACAAGGAATCTGGCTAATACTTCTTTAAAGCCTTGTGTCACAGCTGATCTTCCTGAAGGTAAACAGCAATGTAAAACAAAACGTGCAAAGATGGACTCCTTTGATGAAAAAATATTGACATCTAATTATCTGTGGATTTCAATTCTCTTCCTAAAAAGTTTTGCAAGAAGCACTCTCAGCCTAAAATAAAATAAGCTTACTGAAATTGGATCATGACTGTTGGTCTGTCACAGAGGGTGACTTGAAAGAGGTAAGGTCATCTATACTACGAGCAAAATTTGCTTTATCACCTAATTTTACTGCACATCAAAAACATACAATGCTGTCCATGTTTGGGCAGTTGGCTGTTTTCAAAAGGAGCTATGCGGTAGAAACCTGTCAGAAGAATAGGCTGGTGATTCTGTCTAGATTGTAGTGAATACATCATGAGGTAATTCATATGTTTCACATATTTTTTTGTGCACAGCCTAGCTGCAATATCTACAAGTGCATCTCCCCGGTTTAATTAAATACTCCTAAAGCTCCACCTGCATCTGCAAAGCAGTACAAGCCATACCTGGAAACATATAAATAAGTTCATTAAGAGTTTTAAACATGTGTCAAGAATGAACAAGTAATTTAGAAGATAAAGTTTTCCATAGCACTTCTCAAAAAGAGGAGGACAATCACACTTGCATTCTGGCCAATATTCCTTCTCTGTATAACAGAGGATCTAATGCGCAGGGCTTGTTTGTGACCTCTCCCCTCTCATCTAAATGCTTGTGCAGTCACTACACTATCAATCTTTAACTCATAACCTTGACAAGCACTCTGGGACTGACAGGAGCTGCATCATACCAAGTCCATCTCCATTCTGCCTAGGGTCAGGCCTTATTTCAGTAAGCAACTAATGAACTTCTCACTGGAGGTCATGCTTGCAGTATCAAACAGATGTACTGAACACCTACTAACAACATTAAAAAAAGAAGAGTTGATTTGGTTCTTATTTTCACTGGAATAAGTTTTGAGTAGTCCTAATGACTTATTTTGATTTATTCCAATGCCTGTATAGAACACGTGCATTAGAAGAACCTAGCCCTTTGTGGTGAGCTGCGGTCGCTTGGTACATTTGCTACCCTCACACACCGAGTCGTACTCATGAATGCAAATTAATAGGATTCAGGTTTCCCTGCAGCCTGTAAAATTCAGAACACACTAAGCAAGGAAAGGATACAAGATACAGAATATCTTAAAATTCCTAGATTATTGCTTGATTGCCACTCGTTATTAATGAAGATGATTATTATTGTGATGATAATAAATGATAATAAATAATACAACACCAAAGGCCCCCAAGTCAATGTTTGTGACTCATTATTCTCTGAACTGGTTACAACCTAAACAAGTTAATGCAGTACTGCGAAGAAAGGACAGGCGTATTTCATGGCAAAATAAGCCAAGAAATAAAAGGATTTGCAGCCCTGAGCAAAACCCTACACTGATGCAACAGGAACAAAGAAACTGTTCAACTTCGGGAACATTTTGCAAACCTCAGCATCAAAACAACCGTCTGGTGACAGAGTCAATGATAATTCAAATTGTACAAGTGACAAAGATAGTTAACAGCTCACCTGTACTGGAAAGTTTAGTGCTATTGGAAAAGCTATTTAAGTATATTCATTTCTGGAAGCTTTTCCTGACCAATTTGTATCAGCAAGGTACACTGAGCACATCTATAAACACCTCACTGTCCCCATTGCCACCACCTATTTCGTTATGTCAAATTCCCCCAAGTCTCTCTGATTCCTCCCATGACTCATATGGGAGCGTGTGTGTGTCTGCGTGTGTGTTTAGGAAGAATTTCTCAAAAATTTAATAGCTCCCTCTGGGAAATGCCATAACCTTTTCTTTTTCTGTCGCCTTTTCAACATTTTCACCACCTTTCCAGCAGAAATATGGGCCCAGCAGAAACCTTTTGTTTATTTTAAAGATAAAATAAATTATTCTTTTGTACATCTGTAAATGTCATCTTTTGCATGTTTCACATTTTGTGAAACAGATCAGTCTTTTTGCACCAGCAGAACTTTATTATGAAATAACACATAATGAGAATGTAAAACCAAAAAATGGGAGATGCCAGCCACTTTAGCCTGCGTCACTGATCCACACAGATATATTCAAAGCAGCTCTCCCTCTTGACTCATTTTATATAGACACGATGCTGCTGTTATGAATATTTGTATCTCAAATGAAGGAGAGAAGACACATACATATGCACCTCATCCTACAAAGCTGAAGCCGACGTGTATGGAACGTGGAGAATTTTTAGGAGTTGCTGTCTGGATACTGTAGTCTGTTGTTCTTTTAAACACTTCAGTTGGTTGTCTAAGGAGTTGTATGAAGTTTTAGTGAGGATCTTAATTCTTCTGTCTTTCTTCTGTACTTTTGTCTTTCATGCATTCATTCTTCCCTGACTCTAGGCTTGATCAGTTCTGAAGAGCTGTCTTTCTTTGCTATGTCTTTTTGTTCTTTATGTACCCTGGCAGGCTATGACTGGCAACAGGTGATCTCAGCCCACATCAGAAGTAAAGATCTGATCATCTTTAAACCTGAAAACCACTCTGAAGATGAGAACTTATTCAGGTGTGAGTTCTGTAAAAGACCCACATCTTTTCAAGTCATGCAAACCTTGGATCCAAATAACCTGGAGCGGAACTATGTGGGCTAAAAATTCAGATCTGAATTAAAATTCATATGTATTTGCTTATGTCCACTACTAAAAATAGATTCCAGTCACAAACATTAACTCCTGGTTGTTGTGCAACAAACCAAAGCAACTGTTTGTGATACTGTTGCTCTAGAAAGTTTCAAAGGTGATCTTTCTTCTCTGTAGTACATGGATTGCTCTCCTGAGAAAATATGACATAGTTCTAGGCTGAGGGCATGTAGAATCACTTATATTACATAATTTCTGCTGAAATCATAAATATTTTAAAGATTTCTTCACCTAAACTTAGGACCAGACAAAACGAGTATATTCTGGTCCACCTTTTTGTCAAAGTTCAAGGCATCTTCTGAAATATCAGAGTAAATATTTCTGGAAAGAAGTTTAAGCTACAGCTAGAAATACTCATTCAATAATGATAAGATTTTATCTTGCTGGCTGCTTTCTGATGCAAGTAGACATTGAGTAAAACATCTTAAAAATCTCTTAAAATATACTTCCTTAAAGTTAGGTTTGTGCTTTACTTTCTCCTTCAACTTTATTGCTATGTGTGCTAAACACAAGCTCTACTCACACTCGAACTGAAGAAAATTACAGATACCTTGTGTTTATCCTAACTTTAATACTTGGGGCTACATTTTGGAGTCCTGCTCATTATAGTCAAGACTTCCATTCACAAAGAGAGTGAAATACCTCAGTTATTGACTGGAGGACGTGTGGAATGTGCTCATTCACTCATGCATTTCTTTCCAATGCAGGACACATCTTCATCCTTTTCTGCTTGGTGTAAAACGTGTGCTTTGTACGTGGAGCTGAACAAACACCACTGAAATAGGTGATGTTTGTCGGGTAAGCTACATTAAAGCCAGCAGAGAGCAATCCACAGAAAGAAGCACATCGTAGTGTAATGAGTTGATCCTTAAAGATACTATTGCGAATCGAACATCTCAAGTAACTTAGCCCAGTTACATCAAAAGACACTGGTAACTGCATTAAAGGTTTGTTAATCGCAATGAAAAAAGGGTGGTCTGAAATGTGGCCACTAGATAATTAAAATTAGAATGCAATAGATGGCTACTAGATTGCTCATTTTATATAACGAATTGAAAGCCTAATAGAAAAACTCATAATACCAGCCCTCTTAACATTAACAATTACCATGATTAACAATGATACTCACAACTCATTTTTCATTAAAGACTATGGGCAGAGATAAGCTTGTTTATATAGACTAGCTTTTGAACCGATGAGCCATTTATCACTTAGAAAGCCATGAAAGGACAGAACAGCACCCAGCAATTAAAACTTGCAAAGTGACCTTGTGACAGTGAAAGACCCACCCTCCTCTGAAGCAACAGTAAAGCAATTGTTTTTAAATCAGTTAGAAGCGGAAAGATAATTTGTTGGTTTTTAAATCATCTGTATATCCTGGCCGGGGAGTGACTGGAGCTTATAGCTCCACACAACAGAGCTCTCACACAAATCCAGGTTTTCCAGTGTATGCCACAGATCGGAGAAGAGACGTTTTAAGAGATACTGGATCAAAGGATCAGTGTGGAAGGGATCAATAATGCTTTATATTAAAAAACCAAATAAAAGAAACAAGGTTTCTCATAGGTGTTTTCATAGACAAAGAGCAAAGCCTACGTTCTCCCTGGGCCTCAGCTTGGTATTCCAATTAATCCTCATTTTCTCATCACTCTGGGTACCCCACCACATTGCTGTAGCCACCTGTTTCCTCTCCTCCCAGACTAAGCTGTTGGGAAGGAGAAAGTCTCCACAAAATAGCACAACTGGCTCCTGATCCTGAGGTCTTGAGACTTTTCCC
Organism: Struthio camelus; assembly: GCF_040807025.1. Taxonomy (NCBI): domain Eukaryota; kingdom Metazoa; phylum Chordata; class Aves; order Struthioniformes; family Struthionidae; genus Struthio; species Struthio camelus. The sequence goes on from NC_090945.1 coordinate 79,242,689, forward strand.
TGCTTCAAATAAAGTGCTGTTAGACTGCAAGGACTTGAGTTTTAGATTAGGGAAAAACAGTAAAGAGTAAGTAAAAATCTCTCATCATGTTTCTTCTATAGACAAGTAGTACTTTTAGAAATATGAAAATGCCATTCATAGAGAAATAAAAAACATTACAGTTCAGGTACATGCAACAGAGTAACAGGGATAATTTGCATGTTTTAAGGTGGAGTCAAAAGAATGCCCATATTAAAAGATCAGGAAAATAGCACTGAAATGAAAGAAACCAGTCTCTCTAAAGACAGAACAAATCAGTCTGTCAGACACGGCTAAACTACTGAACTATCAAATACTGAACTACTGAAATATTACTATCTAATATTTGCCAGGTATTGCTTAAAAATTAGTCATTTCAGTCATGCGATACTAGATCTGCTCACAAAGAGAGGAATACAATTTTAAAAGAGGCTAATAAACAGCACAAAATAATTGCAAGATATCCTTGCTAGCAATAATTCAAACAGCCCTCGAGAAGGAAAAAAAAAATTTAGGCCCAGAATGCTTCCAGTCTAGTTCTACCAGCCGAGTTTTACCATTACAGCCTTAGGGAAATAAAAGGAAAAAAAAATTATAAGCAGCTTTGCAAAATGACAGGTTTGAAAGATATTATATTTATGTGCTCAGCCTGGCTTTAATTCTCACTCAGGAGCTACCCTGGATTTTTATTAATCAAATTAATTTACTATTCAATTAAAAAGTAGAAATGAATGTGAAAGCTCTATTAAACCAGCTACATCAGAAACACACACATATGCACACACACGTCTCTTTTCTCAATTTAAAAAAAAAATGAACTATCTGCCCACAGGTAACATATGTTTCAATAAATGTATTTACTCTGGAAAGAAATTAGATGCAAGAAGTTTGTTTAGTGGAAGAATGAGACGGAGTTGGAGAGCAGCCTTCAAGAATGGAGATAACAGGATGTACCTTTTTCATGCTTCTCCATTCTCCTGGTATTAATTGATTCAGGGTGATGTGCTTCTGAGCAGTGAACACAAGCTAACTAAACATAATTAATGTATCCTATGATTATTTCCCCTTGACACCACCCATCATTATGCACTTTTCACCTGCTGAGGATGATGATACCTACAACTGATTTATAACGCATGAATCCTTCCATCGCTTTCACAAATCTCTTTCAAATTCTCAGCAAGTCAGTACAGGACAGCAGGGCAGTGCAGAGCTCCAACAGGGTGATTACTGGACGGAAAGCGTGTTGCCTGTGGCATATGCTTGTGGATGCCAAGCTACACTGAAGGTGGTGGCAGACATCGTGAGCCATGTTGTGCCACTTGGACATCACAAAGTTTTCCTCCTGGGCTACGCTCCCTGCTGTTGCAGTTTTGGTAAAGACAGTCTCCAGTGTACAATATTCCAGGAATCCAGGGCAATCCCATGTTATGCTGATGGGAGAGTGTGACTGACCAATAAACCCCTGCAGTGGAAGAAGGCTCAGGGGGAGATGGGCAAGGGTGAGGTGCCCATAAAGCTCAGGAATAATGCATTAACCACAGCTGTTTCACAGAAAGCTGACCTTATCTCAACACAAAGGGGAACGGAGGGTGACCTTTGTTTTAGATGAGCAGCTGTATCTGTTGAGTGGATCAGCTGGTGTAAACGTTTCTCCCTGAGATAGCCAGACCAGCATGGGGGAAGCGTATATGTGGCTCTGACCAACACAGAGTGAAAAACCTGAACAACTGCCAATAGAATTTTGAAGAGAGCAACAAGCTTGAGCTGGCTTCAGTCCACGTATTTCTTCCTGGAAATGGGGACACCCAGTGCTGTAATGGTGAGCATATTATAGAGACCAGTAATGGGAGTTACACTGGTATTGTGATTGAACTGTATATTGCAATTGCTATATTTTGCTAAGTATATACACTTGTATTGTGATTTCAGTATATTGTTGTATCACTCTGCTAAAGCAAAAATCCCATATAACATCAAATGCCTTCAAAGTAAACTTTTACATCAAGCACCACACTCTCCATGTGCGGAACAGCTAAAAGAACCTGGTCAGAGAGTAATGGACTCTGAGAGACCCATCCACCACGCTCATTTCCACCACTACCTGTCCCACTACAAGCAGAGAATCTCACTGCTTCACTGACAGCTTCTGAGCAGATACCATGCTACTTGACCCCTGTTATGATCCCAGATCATTGCAATGCATGTTATGTTAGCCTGCACATTGCTTTCCACAAGGAATATAATGGCTAATCTACTGAACCTTGCTGTCCTTTCTTGTCAACAGATAATGCACAGACCAGTGCTATATACTTCACAAAAACCCAACACATAATATCTATGAAGACACAGCATTTTTGTATGCTTGGGGCTTGAGACAAAACCAATGGTTTCTCTTCTTCAGGTTGGCTGCCCTCCTGCCAAGCATCCTGCTTTTACCAGCAGAAGAGGAAGGGAATCATTCAGATTGCGCAGCCTGAAACAGAAAGTGAGTCAATAATAATGCTGACCATCCCTAAAATGTGGCTGCTGGTTCAATCAAAACCAAGGCCTTTTAGATCAAGGCTATTAATTATAACTTCTTATACATCCAGAGCTTGCAGTGCCCCATAGGTGTACTTACTTGCAGGGTAGGTGAGTGTCAAGCCTTCAGTTATGCCATTTGCTTTTGCAGAGAAAATGTCAGACAGAAAAGATGACAGGATTCCCTCATTTCAGAGGTCTTGAGGAAGTTACCAGAAAACTTTGATATCACCAAATGCAATGAAAAGGCATTCACAGACTAAGCTGAAAGGGTGCTTCTGAAGGAGATAAGATGGATGAAGATCTCAGATCCAAAGAATGGTATGAAGTTCAGCTTGCTCAAAGACCCCCTTAAGAAGTAGAGTCTAGTCACAGCTACTGAAAAGTGCCTCTTCCATAATTATCCCTTTCTCCATAACAATTAACTTTCAAAGACCTACAAACCTAGTTCCAGGGCTTTAAGTCATTACTAACTCCAATAAAGAAATTGTGGTAATTATAAGCTCCCACTGGTGAATCTGAGAGCAAAATCTGACGGAGCAGGCTCCTTACTATTAATAATTTCACATGAGGAGGAAGTGGGAAAAAATTGTATGGCTTGAGTTAGTTTCTTTGATTGACGCTTGTAAGCCTTGTTTGGTAAGTCAGAGCTACGGAGAGGTTAGACAGGAATTTAATAATGATAACAAACAGCAGCGTCTTTAGGGGAAAGTGAAACATCATCTGCACTCGTACATCATGTCATAGCAACAATATCAGAACTACTTTAAATATATGCATCTAGGTAAATAACATTGGAAAACATGTTATTTATATCCAGTTTTCCTGAAAGTGAGTTTAAATTAAGAGCATGTGCTTGTCTACATCCCACATATTAAAAAGTTCAGACTGTTTTTAGGGTCTAAATAATTAAATCACAGAATAATTTTGCTTGGAAGGGACCTTTCAAGGTCACCTGGTCCTACTCTTAGCTGAAAGTGGGCTGTCTCTGATGTTAGAACAAGTTGCTCATGGGCCTCATCCAGGGAATTTTTGAGCTTCCCCAAAGATGGAAAGTCTACAGCCTCTCTGAGCAACATGTTCTAGTTTTTGACCACCATTGTGAACCTCCTTATATCCTACTGAAATTTCCCTTGCTGCAACTTCTGTCTGTTGCCTCTCACATCTCTGAGAAGAGTTTGGCTCTGTTCTTTCTATAAACAAAATTAAGTAGTTGCAAACAGTAATATCCCCCCTCAGCCCTCTCTTCTTCTGGCTGAACAAATCCAGCTTTCTCAGCCTCTGCTCATCTGTCATGTGCTTCAGAAGATCCATTAGTGTTTTGTGTGTGTTCAACTGTTATAGAAGACATGCTGCTCAGAACTCAGCCCGAATTAAGCCTTACACAACAAAAAAGGACTAGACAGTACATGAGTAAAATACAAGTGAACTTAGAGACTCAGTTTTCCAGCCTCTTTTCCTAGTACTGTTTACAAATATTTAACTAAATAGTCATGAGATAAATACCCAAACTGGTTTTTGAGCAAGGAACGGATCCAGAATTTGCTCCTGTCCTAGAAGAACTTCCTTTCACAGAATCACAGAATCGTTTAGGTTGGAAGGGACCTCTGGAGATCATCTAGTCCAACCTCCCTGCTCAAGCAGGGTCACCTAGAGCATATTGCCCAGGATCACGTCCAGACGGCTTTTGAATATCTCCAGGGAAGGAGACTCCACCACCTCTCTGGGCAACCTGTTCCAATGCTCTGTCACCCTCACAGGGAAGAAGTTTTTTCTCAGGTTCAGATGAAACTTCCTGTGGTTCAGTTTCTGCCCATTGCCTCTTGTCCTGTTGCTGGGCACCACGGAGAAGAGGCTGGCCTCATCCTCTTGACACTCCCCCTTCAGATACTTGTACACGTTGATGAGATCCCCTCTCAATCTTCTCTTCTCCAGGCTGAACAGGCCCAGCTCTTGCAGTCTTTCTTCATAGGAGAGATGCTCCAGCCCTCTAATCATCTTGGTAGCCCTCCGCTGGACTCTCTCCAGGAGTGTCATGTCTCTCTTGTACTGGGGAGCCCAGAACTGGACACAGTACTCCAGGTGAGGCCTCACCAGGGCTGAATAGAGGGGCAGGATCACCTCCCTCGACCTGCTGGCAACACTCTGCCTAATGCACCCTAGGATCCCATTGGCCTTCTTGGCCACAAGGGCACACTGCTGGCTCATGTTTAACTTGTTGTCCACCAGCACTCCCAGGTCCTTCTCGGCAGAGCTACTTTCCAACAGGTCAGTCCCCAGCCTGTACTGGTGCATGGGATTATTCCTGCCTAGGTGCAGGACCTTGCACTTGCCTTTGTGGAACTTCATGAGGTTCCTCTCCGCCCACCTCTCCAGCCTGTCCAGGTCCCTCTGAATGGCAGCACAGTCTTCTGGTGTGTTAGCCTCTCCCCCCAGTTTAGTATCATCAGCAAACTTGCTGAGGGTGCACTCTGTCCCTTCCTCCAGGTCATTGAGGAATATATTGAACAAGACTGGACCCAGGACTGACCCCTGGGGGACACCACTAGCCACAGGCTTCCAACTTGACTCTGCGCCATTCACCACAACCCTCTGAGCTTGGCCATCCAGCCAGTTCTCAGTCCACCTCACTGTCCACTCATCTAGCCCACACTTCCTGAGCTTACCTAGGAGGATGTGATGGGAGACAGTGTCAAAAGCCTTGCTGAAGTCCAGAAAGACAACATCCACTGCTCTCCCCTCATCTACCCAGCCAGTCATCCCGTCATAGAAGGCTATCAGATTGGTCAAGCATGATTTCCCTTTGGTGAAGCCATGCTGACTACTCCTGATCACCTTCTTGTCCTCCAGATGCTTAGATGCTTCAAGAGGAGCTGTTCCATCACCTTTCCAGGGATGGAGGTGAGGCTGACAGGCCTGTAGTTTCCTGGCTCCTCCTTCTTGCCCTTTCGGAAGACTGGCGTGACATTGGCTTTCTTCCAGTCCTCAGGCACCTCTCCTGATCTCCAGGACCTTTCAAAGATGATGGAGAGTGGCCTAGCGATAACATGTGCCAGCTCCCTCAGCACTCGTGGATGCATCCCATCGGGGCCCATGGATTTGTGGATGTCAAGTTTGGACAAAAGATCTCTAACCTGATCCTCCTCCACCAAGGGAGAGTCTTCCTTTCTCCAGACTTCCTCTCTTTTCTCCAATGTCTGGAATTCCTCAGGACTGGCCTTAGCAGTGAAGACGGAAGCAAAGAAGTCATTCAATAACTCTGCCTTCTCTGTATCCTTTGTCACCAGGGCACCCGCCCCATTCAGCAGCGGGCCCACGTTTTCCCTAGTCTTCCTTTTGCTATTGATGTATTTGAAGAAGGCCTTCTTGTTGTCCTTGACATCCCTTGCCAGATTTAATTCCAACTGGGCCTTAGCCTTCCTTGTCGCATGCCTGCACACTCTGACAACGTCCCTGTATTCCTCCCAAGTGGCCTGTCCCCTTTACTAACTCAAAGAGCCTGCCTACGTGTTGCTCTCATTTTCTAGCCCGATGATTTACTCACGCTTTCATGCAGAGTGAAACAGTTTCTACAAGAAGTGCAAAAAAAGCCAGGAACGTCATCCTCCACCTGAGCCTACTCTTCAGCTCAAGCCTCCTACTCTGGAGTGAATACTCTAGTCACTAAGCTACTATATAAAGAGTGCTTAAAGCAGTTTGCTTAAAATAATTTGTAAAATGTGTTCCTCCTGCTTCCTTTTGGAGAAGAAACTGAACATTTAGGAGAAGGTTAGCTCAAGGTTAGTTCTTTAGCAAAGGGAAGAAAAGGACTTAAGTGCTGATGAGGGCCAAGATTAACGCTCACCTTCAATCTCTGTTTTCTGCATGCAAAGGCTGCATGCTTTCTTGCAAGGATCTAATCTGATGGAGGTCACATTCCACACACCTTATTTACAGTTTGTAGGGGCTCTAGCTCAGTCCCCAGAGTCCATAACAATAGCAAGGTACATAAGCAGTCCTTTCTTAGTCTCCAACTTTATAGCACTTACCCAGCTCGTACAAGTAGATTGTAGCAGAGGAAAGAATTGAAGCCAGTCTTTCCCAGTTCCAGCACAGACCAGTAACCACTAGATACCTAAAGAAAGATCAGAGGGCAAATTAAGGACATACAGTTGGGACAGACACCTGCTGGCACTTTTAATGCCAAAGAAGTACTGACACTTTTATTTTCCCATTTTGTAGTCACTTCAGAGCAAGCTGTCTTGGGAAAATGTGAAAAGATGATTTCAAAAAAAAGTTGGAGTTTACATGTTTTGTTAAGAAGGAAATGAGGAGTGAAAGTGGGAAAAGAGAAAAAGTATAAATGGAAAGAACAGCAGAAAAAAGAATTGGTATCATTTGGAAACTGCATATATGCACAGGCATTTACATATCTTGAAAATATAAATATACACCTGTGTGATAACTTGAGATATGAATCTGAGACAATGCATATAAAGATACAATGCACTTTATGCTTGTAAACCTAAAGCTTCTCAGGTTCATTTTCTTGCATCTCCTTATTTGTGATTTATTTCTGAAGACTAAATTAAGTTTTTAAGTAAACAGTTGCTCTGTAACAAGCTAATCTGGGAAGTGTGTAACTCATTTCTCACTCTTATAGATAGGGAAAATATTCAATTAGTATTCTGTCCATGTTAATTTTTAATTTAAAGCCTTTAACCAAAGTACAATGGACTTTTGACATATAAATATTAAAAATTAAATTTCCTGAGTTCATTATCTGATAATTAGGCCTAAATAACATCTTAACTGAGAGACAAACCCCACGCAAAGCAAGTCAGTTCCATTTAAGATTCCATTAGAAAAGTGTTTGAGCTAGTATGTAATGGACCATAAAATTTAATTTGGAAATGATATTACCAAAAATGATGGAATGATACCAGTCACAAAAGGACATGTAGGCAGCCCTCATCTTTTCATTTGGCATGATGTTCTTCTATTGATTGTGTAGAATTAGAAAGGAATTACTTAATATTGCACAGAATAACATATGTAGGGGCTTTTTTTTTTTCCCCTTTTCTCCAGCTCCTCAGTATTTAAAAGTCAGAATTGACCAGTGTAGCTCCATGTAATTACAAAGATTTCCTTATCTTAGCCTATTTGCTGAAGTCATCCTAAAGAAAGGGTCCCCTAATCCATTGGCTGTCTCATATCTCATTTACATTGGTGGTAATCCCCATCCTATCTCAGCATTTAGGTAATGACTTTGGGATTAAATTGCACTTCTTGCAATTCTTTACTTTCAAATCTCTACAACATATCAGCAGGGCCTAGCTGAATAGGCCTGTCAGAGGTCTGGTAATGCAGCAGGGTAGGCAAGGCCTCCGACTCTAAAGTGAAATTAACTTTCTTCATAATAGGGTTTACAAAAAGAAAATCTTGACTCCATGTAGCAAAGTATTTTAGGTTGTTATAAAAAGATGCTAGGATTAAGTTATATTAAGCTTTCTAAACCAGTGTATTTAGCTAGTTTTGCTGCATTTATAGCTAAGATGTTTTTAGCGGCTCATTTTCAGATACTTATCAGTTTAAAATACTGCCAGTGTCAGGTGTATCAGAATTTTTAATAAGGCAAAATTTAAGACACTACTGCTCTGAACCACTAGAATCACATCATTAGATTTCATTTAATTTATTACATTGAACAAGTAAAAATCTGCTAAAGCCTCACATGAAAATTCAGAACGAATTGAAAAATGATTAATTTAGGCCCAAATTGAACAAGATATCTAAGGACACTTCTAAATTTAAGAATGTGAATAATTTTACCGAAATCAAGGAGAAGCAAAATATACTCAAAATTAAGTATGCATTTAAATGTCTTCCTAAATTTGGGTTTAAATATGAAATTTGTCATTGCAGAGCTATCTTTTAAATTTGTCTCCAAAACCTATATGGTTTTATATAATGTATGCTTATATTGGTGAGGGAAAACTAAATTATATATATCATTATGGCAATGCTATGGATATGATTATAGATAGAATCATACACAGATGTTGCATGAAGCTCCATTATAGAAAGGGATTTTTATTTGCTGAACTTAGCACTCTTAAGCTCTTAAAATGATTTTTTTCCATGTATTTATTCATTTGCATTTCATCTTTAAAAGTTCAGCTGCTTTCAAGAGTGGGAGAATACCTTGTTTTGCCAGATTGAAAGCATCCTTTCAACTAGTTCACCACGGCACAGTAATGCACCACATATCACACGAGAGACTTGACATTTAGCAGATGGAGCATGGTGGTATAGAGGATATGCCTTTTGCCATCACTCTGAAAAGCAGTCCAAGGCAGCAAAATATAAATCACCTAAGGAATCTAAATTCATATATGCTCCTTAGCGTGGCAGCTGCATCCTGCAAAGAATCCATCTGCACTGAAATCAGGGCCGTCAGACATGTGCCCTGCCTTCTGCTCATAAACTTGCCATCTAGAACAACTGTCTTCAGAAGCTCACAGAGGAAGACATCCCACCTGACCCCAGCAGATATTAACAGTATTAGCTCTTTACTCCCTCAACATTTTTGGCTCCCTATGGTGTCCCCTAATTTGGGTGACTGGGTATGTGTCTGCTTTGTCCTTACCATGGCCGTGCAAAACAATAGACTGTGCAGAGGTGGATTTTCTGTGGAAATAGTGCCCTCAGCTGATACCACTTACTGTAGTACCACATCTGGTACCACATCTGGTACACATATCATCATCATCACTGTCTTACCATAACTACAATAACCAAATGTCATAGGTGTTGCATACAATAACTGATAAGGAAAAACGAAGAATTAAGATAAGATCATATCCTTCTCATTTCACACTTGACTGCTGTAGAAGTTAACCACCAGGTCAGCTGTGCTGACATTCACAGTGAATTTAGCTGGCACCTATTAAAATCAGGGCTGACTGACCTGAATTAAAATTCTCTCCTCTCCATAGGACTGTGCTCAAATGGCCTCAGGTGAAAATAAATATAGCTCTAGGTTTCTTCAGTCTTTTTTGTCCCTGCTTGGGGTTTCCCCATCATACGGGTGGAAAAAAAATATGAGCAGTTCTATTTTCACCACAGCATTGCCAGATGCCCACAACACATGGCATGTGAGCAACAAGGCCCTAAAACCACCACACTTGCAACACTGGCCAAGGAGTTCAACCTCAAATGGTTTCCAGATCCAGCATGACTGAGATGCTCTCAGTGAGAGAAGAACAGAGACTGTCAGGAACTACAGGAGGAAAAACCTAAGACTCGCAGGGCTGCAACAGAACTCAGTTCTCTAGGCCAGTGATTCACAGCAGTTTCCTGTATGTAGAGCCCTTAGACTTTTCCCATTGGAAGTCAGATCTCAAGAGCAAAATTGAACTTAGTGACAATAAGCTGGCTTTCTTTTTTGTCTTTCAGGGACATCTTTCAAGAAATTACAGGTCCACTGGCGTCCATATACCACACCTTGCAAATCACAGAACTGTGATATCCTGGTAAAATCCCAAGACTGCATTTGGGACTGGAGTACTGTGTGGCGAGGCAAACGCAATCTAAACTATAGCTTTGCAAAACAGAAAAATATTAGCAGTCTAAGCAGACAAGGCAAGCAAAGCATAGGACACGCACCAGGAACTGCAGAGTCTTGCGGAAGGGCACACAGATGAAGGGTCAGGCTGAGACAGGACTAGAGCCTAGCTCACACCTGTACTGACCAAAACATGTTGTTCTTCAAAGTCATAGGAAAAGAAACACAAAATCTCATGCCGGGTGCGGGGGGGGGAGGGGGGGGGGAGAGGGGGGGAATAAATCCCTGCCTCCAGTCTCCCTCCTCTTTCTGGCACGGTTCTCCTATGTCTGCCTTTTTAGCCATCCCACAGGACAATGAACTTCTCTACAGGGTCTTTTATTCTCGTTAATTAAACACTTGGAAATGAAAAAGGTTTTTATAGGGTATAAGAGAAACCACTCCTAGAAATATTATTTCAAATCATAATTAGAAAAATTAAAATTCTCTTCTCTCCATCCCACCCCAGCTTTCAAACCATCACTTTAGCATACTGCTCTCGAAGTTGTTTAGGACTCAGCAGTATGTCTCTGAAACCACTCCTTTCATGTATGAAAACTAAATCAATTTTTTTTGCAATATTCTGTGATATCTACTATAGAGAATTACTAGACAAAGATGTTCCGTCAGGACAAAGACAGGTAAGTAAAGGAATTAAATAGGAGACCATTTTCTTACAGAAATAATTACACTTATCCTTGTTTTCTTAACCATCACAGTACTTTTACAACAGGCAGTAATGCCTGTTAAAAGGTTTCCAAAACAAGTAACAGTCATAGATTTACTGCAGTAAATGGAGGGGCTGAGTAGACCTCATCTCACAGAGCCCCCAGCACAGTAACGTGGCATTGCAACCCATTGTCATAAGGAGCTGGGGGGATGGCACAAGCTGTGCAGAGGAGAGCGTGCCTTCCCCTGCCTGCCCCCTGTGACTCCGTCATTTATCTGACTGGACAAGGGAGAGGCTTTGCATTCCCTTTCCCATTTGCATCAGTGCTACATAGACCACAAGGAAGTAGTTACTCACTTTGAAGGGAAACCATATAGTCTAATGGTTATCAGAGCCCGGACTAGTGGGTCAGGATTTGGGTGAGCTACTGAGCGCACAATTAGCTAGCCATCAGTGTATCTATGGTATGCAAGATCATTAACACTGAATTAACTTTGTGTTTCCAGAGCCTCAAGGATATGCGAACATCTACCTCCCGTGTTTATGATTAAAATATTTGAAGATTTGGTCTTTAGATACTTTTGAAAATTGCATCGTGTAACTTGCATAAAGATCAGCTTCCCTTTGTGCAGCAAGGACAATGTAAAGCTCACCTTATTCGATGTTGTAAAATCAGATTCATAAATTTTTTACAAGAATGGTGAATATTTGTAAGTGATGTGCAAATATTTTACGTATAATATTAAAAAAGCATATCCTTCAAAACTACACCTTAGACAATATACAAAGACAACTATAGCTTCTATCATAAGCACTACAGATAGGGAGAAAACATTAAATGCATAATGACTAAAGTGCCTTATACTAAGAGCGTTTAGCCCATTTCACATGCCTCCTTTTAGTCGTCTTCTTACACTTGGCTCGGTTGTATCCGATGATGAGTGATAATTGGAAGCCCTCCTCCTGCCATTCTCCAGAATGATACGGAAATTAATTCTTGTACACTGTGCATTGCATACACCAAGGGAAGTTGACCCTATCAATTTACATACACTATAGGGCCCTGCTATCACATTGCAGCCAGCAAACAGCTTCTCTTATCTAGGAAAGACCCTCATTTGTTATTTCTTGCTGCATACACCCACTCCCATTATTTCTGTAATCCTTTGCAATAATAGACCTTACCCTAATGAAACCCGCATTATGAGAAGGTTATAGTCCTGACCCAAAGACGATTAGCTCTGTGCTCTGTTATTGCTACATACGTAATTGTATAATTGATTTTAAAATTTACTTTTGTGTCCCCAAACCATAAAGCGAGTAGCCCATTAAGGGGGAGAAATATAATTAATATATCTATTAAAGTGGGGCAGGATATTATTGCAACGTTAGGATTATGTAGGTAAGAGTACGTATAAAAAAGGGAAGAAATACGAAAGTTGAGATTCTCATCATACTTCGTTTTAGGTAACTTACGCAGAGGAATTACATTTCAATACACAACAAACAGCCTAAACACGGCTCTATAAGATGTCCCTAATAGATAAGGATCCAATGTCATAGCCAACTCCATGAAGCCAATTAGGTAAAGTATTTTGCAGGCCTGAGCCTTTGCTAGTCCATGCCAGTGATGCTATGAAAATCTTTGTTTCCACGTTTTCTACTTCTATATGCTTGACCATGCACTTAATACAATGTGAATGACGCTCCCCTCAGTCAATAGCTATATACCAGATAACTGACATTTTGTATTTCAATAATTAATTCTAAATAAATAAGAACATGTACAATTACCACCATATGTTTTTTAATATACTCGAACATATCCGTGCTCATTTAAACCTAGTCCTTACTATCTAATCACACTATCAACTAACAGCTTTCCAGCATTTAAAGCAGTCTGAGGCACGCAGATCCCTGCAATGCCTTATGTATTCAGATGGGAACAAATTCCATCTTAGACCAGGCACTGCACTGCCCTGAAGACTTCGCGTGTGTGCACAAAGTCCAACACGGACCGTTATTGCAGGAAGAGCAGGAAATCTGGAAGCATGACATTATTTCCCTTTAAGGTAACTGGGCTTTCAAAATGCGACAGTCTTATCACTTGTACAGTAGAAGCCTAGACTAGATTAGGGTTTCCTATAGCCAGGGGAGGTTTTGCACAAAGATCCTACACAGTGACAGAAGAGAAGGAAAAGAGGGAAACGGGACAGAAAGGATACATTAGTTATGTCCACCAGACCACACTTTAGTGTCATTCTGCACTGAGTAAAGTTGGTGAAGTCCAGCTGACCAGGAAACAACACTCAGGTATGCAAGGTATATACCTGCATACACTGAGTGTATGCAACACTTCCCCAAGGATGCCCAAAGTAGCTTCAGATACCAAGGGGCAACTGTATCATGTCCCACATGACCTTCTGACAAGAACAATGAGCTGCTGTCAGGAAGGTTATTGACTCTGAAGGTGACATTTATCTCATCAGAGGTGGGAGTCATCTGTGGACACTGGTTCTGCACTACTCAGTGTGCTCTGGAGACTCAGCCCATCCCAGTAAGGCTCTGCGTCCCGCGCCTAAAAAAGAAAACTTGCGTACCATTAAAATCAACTGGTTTGTTGCCAGTAACTTCTGCCTCACCTGGATCTGGGTTAAATGTGTTACATTTAGAAGTTAGGGGGTTTTCCCCTCTTTAGGCAAGTTAGTATTCCAACTCAGAATTACTCATTATCAGAGAACCATTTAAAACGGACATGCCTCTATTGAATTGGATTTGTGAGATAAGTTAAGGAAAAGACAGTTGTGTAATTTGCACACAAAGTGGTTGAAATTGATCTAAAGCAAACCTTTAACTTTCAAACTGGTTTAAATGGGGAAAGGACCATTGGATAATTACATCATTTAACACATTGATTGTCTAAAAGTCAATTCTAATGATTTCAGAAATAGAGGGCATTGTGCTTTCCTCATTTTTAAGGAAAGATTTTTGTTCAGTGCAGAGGAGTAAATGGTGAATTTTTTAAAAGAGACAATATGGAAAAGCTGAAGGAAACAAAAGTTTCATTATGCCAAACAGGGCTTATTTCACAAAAGCTTTAAAAAAAAAAAAAAATCAATGGGACACAACTAAACTGGGTGCATCTCCCCTTACAGTACCACAAAGTTAAAGAAACTTAAACGACCTGTGTGTATTTAGAATACATAATTAAAGAGGTTGTGTGTACAGTCTGACTACATCTACATTTACTCTGAGGTTACGCATCCTCTCCACCGCATTGGATCACTGTCATTTGACCAAAAATTAAAAGCTGTAGCACTCAAAACACTGAGATTAAATTTTCTCTTTTTTTCTAGTTACTTATACAATACTGTATTTTTCTACTGGTAAGACTACAATATGTGTGAATGTGTCACAATAACAACAACAATAATATTTTGCTTTTATGTAGGACTTCACACATTTGGTGGACAAACTCTCTTCCTTTTATTCACATGAACAGCCAAGTGGGATTCTTTGCATATACAATGGAAAACTGAATTTTAGCCTTGGATCTCACAATTAAAACCCACTAAAATAAAAGTTGCATTCATTTAACTTAAGGAAGGTTCTTAAATCAATTTAGTCACACCACTGCAAATCCACGTGGACAATCTTAAATCAATTTCAACTTGACTTATTCCAATTTGGCTTAATTCAGTAAAAAATCAATTTAAGCTGAAGCAATATATGCAAGGTTTACATTTATGTAAGAGTGCACACAAAGGCATTTGCAATAGTCTGAGCAAATCAACTTGAAAAGTAACTTCAGGTCCTGCCTATGTTTAGAGCTCTTCCCCAATATAGAAACACTGTCAGCTCTGCACTTCTAATGTAGTTTTAGGGATACCAGAGAAATTTTGCTTCTTACTGGCATAGTAATTTCCTTCCCATTAACATAAAATTGCTCAGATTCGGTTTTCTTGTATAATGGTTTCTACTGGCTTGATTAGGTACGCCCAGGCTTTACGCGCCACACTCTGATTAGCGCAGCTGTGTGCTCACAGAAGTCTGCTTTGCGGACCTGGCTTTAAACAAACTTCTGCTGCATGGAAAGCCAAAAAGGTGTCAGTTTTTAGCTCCACAGCAATCATCCCAAAATTCTGGGGATGAAATTGAAGTCAACAGACCTTGGAACAAAGTGGCTCTTTCTGAGACAATGAGAAGTTCAAACAAATATGAATACTGGAAACAATTCAAAACCTGGCAAGTCATTTTTAGAGGTGTTCCAGGTGTTTAAAGTTCAGAAGCGCTATATTGCTTGAGTTCCTTCGAGCAGTGTGAAGTTGAGTGTCCCTTAAGCTGGGTCTTAGGTGAGCCAGTGGATACAGTCTGTTTTATACAACGGGACAAATCAGCACTGCAGATATTCATCCCGCAGTGCTGATTTGCCCCTTTGTGATAGAGTCTCCTGAATCTATCGAAGCATTGCTACGAGTGAGTCACTGAGGGCGCAGATTCTCCCAGTCTTTCTTGGATGAAATAGCACCTTCTTGCAAAAACACTAGCAACAAAATTAGTGAAAATGTCTATGGTATAGAGGGTGCTTTTAGGAGCAAATGGGAGAATGAGATCCTGGGTTGTTTTTCTGTTAGGATGGCAGATTTTTTTGCAGCGTAAATATGTGTCACTTCACCATAGGAGGGGAAGAAAAAAGTCTTCACAGCTTGTCCCCTCTGAGTAGCTGTACATATGCAGACAAGCAATCAGCTATCACCAAGCTGAGATAAATGCCTGCAGGCAGTAGAAAGAGCATCTTTAAATCAAGGAGGGTTTTTTTCAGAGTATGGCTAAAGGTTTCTTTAAGTAGTTAATATTTTATTTTTTTCAGTTTCCAGTACCTACATTCAGAACTTGGGCTGGGCATATTTAATGCGTTCTTTCGAATGGAATTAAGGCCCTCTCAAAAATCCAGTTTTCTTAGTAAAAAATGAATTAAAACTGTCCTTTTCTAATTTAGCAGTCAGACTAGATCTCACAAGCAATCACAAAAAAAATCAGCTAAGCAGAAGATGCTCTGCTTCACTTCATAAGTCCTTATCTTTCCTCTTGTCCATCTTTTTGTGCCACCTACGTCACTCAGAAGGTTTCCATTGCTCTGACAGGGTACACCTTTGGGCTGTTGAGGAGGAGGTGAAACCAGAAGACCGAATTTCACTTTCCTAGAGCCATCTATAAGGATCTGCTTAAGGACACAGATGTGGCACAGTAGAAAACAGGGGACACATGCAGAACAATATGAATCCTAAGGATTTTATAAACCTCTTGCATAAAAAAATACATAAATCCTCTTTTAGCGATAGTCTTTGTAAGGGACAACAGTGATACTGTCTCATGACACTGAGAAAGTCTTCCTTTATTGTAGGCTCCGTGCCATTTTCAAAGGAGTGCATCAGTTTGAGCACGCTTATCCATGAAGTGGATGGAGGAAAGAAAAATTACCCTGCTCTCAGCATCGTTTGTAGCAAGGGTCAAGGACTTTACTCAAAGGTACCAGCTGCTCCCTAAACCTTAGAAAACATCTCTGCAAACTGTACAGAAAACATGGCAGTGGAACATTTTTGCAGCTGGAGCTCAGGAGCTCAAATAAGGTTATTGAGAAGAGCTTTGCAGAAAGTTTCCTGTTCTTACATGTGGAAGTTCTTGGGAAAAACCACCCTTGTACCATAAACTCAAGACCTGCAAGATGTCCCAGAATTTTGGTATTGCTGAACATTGTTTTTGCTGGGCACATACCAAGCAACTGCAAAGCCTTTTCCAGGGGCTGAGCAGCAGCATTGCATCTCTGGGACTCCCCAGTTGCTAATCAGGTGTCCGGAGGTCTGAACTTCAGCGTTCCTCACCTCATCCATCTGCAAACACTTGCTCTGCTCCATCAGTGCTAACAGCGTATCCACTTGATGTTTACCCCATTCGATCAAACAGGCAGAAGACATTTACCCACCTCCTCCCTAGCTGATTTCCACCTCAACCTGGAGAATTCAAGCAATATCGCAGGGAAGTTTGCACTGATGCTCCAGCCATATTCTCTGTCAATACAGGCATGTCCATAGGAAACATGTTTGCAAAAGTGACAGCATTATCTGGGCGCCAGCGGATTCTGTCTCATGGGTATGGTTAATGAAACAAGCAAATAGCAGGGAAAAGGGGTAAACTGTTAAGCAGTACAGGGCAAATAGCAAATGCTACTGAAAAGGTATTACCCCTTTCATTCCAGATAACAAACGGAGACTGCAGAAATTCTATATTCTTCATCTTATCAACGCGGAAAAACACAGACAGCCACAGCTATTACACATAGTATTATAGGAAGGCAAGAAGACATATATTTGGTCTGAAATTCATCAGATAACTTCAGTAAATCACATGTCAAAATATTTTTTAAAAGTGAGGTTTCTGGGAACTGCTTCTTTTGCTTATGTTAAGCCACATAAAACAAAAATATATGAAATAAACTCAGATGCTTAATCATGGAGACAAAACTGCAGAAGATTATTCTGTATAAAAAATATGGTTGCAACCTGCAAATGCATTTTTAGAAGTGATTTTATTACAATGCGTCCCATCAAGCAATATCATGAAAATTATGGCTAAGCACGCACATTGCTCAGCGACCAAAATGGTTATAGAGAGTTTGGAAAGCTAAGCAATCTAGCAAGAAGTGAATGGTCTTGACACCAAAAAGTTGTGATGGATCTGTTCTCCTACCGTTGCTTGGCCATCAATCGCTTATAACAGCAAATACGTGGTAGAAAGAGGGGTAGCGCTTCAGGCCATCAGGAAACCTAGATCTTTACCTTCTTTGACAGCAAAGGCTAACTGTGCCTGCTTGATGATCTCAAAGTATTTTCTTTACCTGTAGAGGAGTACGGATAGCCGTATTTGTCCTGTCAGGCTTTGAGTGCAGAGATCATTTACAGGCCTGTGCATGGATAAACTGATTTACAAACTTCTTACTTACCAAAGAATATTAAGAACAAAAGTAAGAAATATTTGGGAAACAAAGAGAAGGAATAGAAAAGGGAAAAGAAGTGTCTCTTAGAGTCAAACTCGAGGGAGAATTTCACCCAGAATTTATGTATATGTGAGGTCGAACCTTTCTTGTTCTCTTTGGACCCTGCAGTAAAGGCTCCTCCTAATCCACTCAGCCCTGACTATAACCAAATCCTTCAGATGTGCTAAGCACCCACGATCTAAAACACAGACTGGATTCCCCAGCTTTGTAGAATGATAATACCCTAGAACATCTGCAAAGTCAGGATCCAAGTTAGACAAAGTCAAACTCACGAAGATGCACAGAAAACAACACAATAATCTAGAAAAATTAAATTAGTCAAACTTTAGAGGAAGGAACAGAACAGACAAACAGAGTACTAAAAGAAGACCTTAAGAACAATTTCTTTTTACATTCATTTTATCATCTAGCAACTAAAACTCCTTTTGGACCACAATTAAATTCATTCATTGGCCAAAAACAATAAATGAAACTACAAAAAAGCAAGAAAAATAGGCATTTAGTGTACCTCAGCAGTCTTCAGCCTCATACGCAGTAACGGTGAATGAAATACTTGTTTATGGCAAGAAGCGGCAGGGAACTTGTTTCGCTCTTGTCTGCTATGCCAGGCCCAGGAGTTTTATTTTTTACCATGACAGACAGTTATCAGAGAGACTTAGGAACACTGCATGCTGTGCATAGCCTACACCAGCAAACCTAGCAAGCCTACACCAGCAAACCTAGCAGTTTTCCAAACTTTCTGGACCACTACTCCTTGCACTGTGGCCACATAGCATCTAACATTTCATTGAAGTCACTTCGAGGACAACACAAATATTCACCAGTTCTGCACACTATGTGCCATAGCTTTGCAGCCCCTCTACTGCCCCATCATTCCCACCAACTACACAGCTGGGGAAACCCCCTTTCTCCTGACAACCAAGAAATAAACACAGTGAATAAGCTGGTTTCCACTGGCCTGAACTGGAGTCTATTTTTCCCCCAAAATAATTTTACTCTAAACTTTGGTTCCCTGTTACTGAAACGCTGGTCTGCTAAAAGTGACACCTCAAAACGAAATGGTCTCTACGTCTTACCTCACAAGAGAAAGAACTTCATTATAAAGCTAACTCTATCTATGCAACCACTCAGGCATCTATATCAGTGCCAGTACACGGAAGCAAACTCGATTATTTTTTGTTGCAGGGATTGAAGGAAATCAAACTGCTGAAATGTATTACTACTATCAGGAAAATATATATTAAGAGCAACCACTAACAGTTAACAAATACCTTTTAGACAGACTCCCTCTGAGTAATGTCTCTCTCCAGTTTGTTTCGAAGGTAATCTGAATGCCTGTTTGCGTCCTCTGAGAAAGCTCTTAAAATAGTGGTTGATGGTGCATTCGCAAAATTAAACAGGCTCCTGATAAGGAACAGCAGCAAGGACCACTTGGTTTTCAGCTGTTGTTTGTTGCTGTGGGAGCTGAAGGAAGCCATTTGTCCCTTTATGCCTCCAAATATCTTTCTAACAAATGAAAACCAAAAGGACTTCTTTTCTGCAGGGTGCAAGAGCGTTAAAAAGATGAATGGAGATTGCCCTCACCCTCAGTACCCCTCACGCAGCTGGCAGTCCCCAGAGACCAAAGGTGTGCACCCTCATCCCCTTGGAGAGAGGAGGGAGGGGTACCTCCATCTCACCAGCTCCTGGGACAGTTCCAGTTACCCACTAGACCAGCTCAGGACTGTGAGGTCTGGGGGGATCTGGGGAACGTGTAGAAGAAAATTGCTGAGTGGGGAACCTGCCTGGCAAAAGACAGCATTCTTGAGTTTAGGTGCCTACAGGCTGGGCAGCAGCAGGGCCAAGGTTTGTATCACTGTGGTTAATATAAAATGCTCTTAGGCCCTTTAGATGCTTTATTACATTTTTGCAAAGCCCTAAATGCTTAGAAGTGCAAAATGTATTAGGTAGAAAAAAAATACATACAAAAAGTATTTGAACTATTCTTTCCCCTGGGCTAACACCTTTGCTGTGGCCATCCTAAGCACTCCAGGCCCAACAAACCTGTTAATTGGCACTTTCAATTACTCCCAGTTGTGGAGTCCCAAATCACCCCAATGAGCACCTACACACCTGAGCAGTCACAGCAGGGTTAAAAAAGGCCACAGCACTATTCCTCCAGGTATGTGCCCTGCATTACTCAAAGGTATTGTATTGCCTAGCCTTGGATGTTGCTTGCTGCATTTTGATATACACTGCTGTACAACAACAATAATAGAAATATTTCTCATGAAGGGATTTGATGAGAGCGTGATTAAATGATTTCAAACGCAGATCTGCTCAAAGCTCAGTGTCACACTAAAAACAGAACCTATAGAAAACCTTTAAACAATGTTACTTTTTGCAGCCTATATTCCCCTTAGTTTTGTTGTTCCTCTCTTGGAAAGTAATTGTGCTGTCCGGAGGTGAATCCCCCCACCTGCGCCCTCCTCCAGGGCTTGCATATGCTTGACACTACTTGGAAAACCGACTAACAGGGTGTTCGCTTTTGCCAGGCCATTAATTGATAACACTTAATTAATCTGCCGTGTGAGAGATCAAATGAAGATTGTGTCCCACAACCAGCAACGTCTATTGACTTTGTTATTCCAATTATGTGTCTGACCAGAACAGCCCTTTGGTATAAGACTTAACCTTTGAATCACCCTCAGCTCAGAACTAGATCAGCTGCTAGGGATCTGACCTGAAAAAGACCTTGACACTGCCCGAGCGCTATATGTGCTCTAAAATGTTCCACCTTGTGCTCGTCATAGCCAGTGTTCCTGTTGTCATTTGCAATTACATCTGCATCGTAGCCATGATTCTCTGATAAAAAAGCTGATAATTAGCAGGAAGCTCTGATTACAATTCACTGTTTGACGTTTGCAAACATTTTTGGGTTTTTTTGTTTGTTTTATTTTATCTTTTTTAAAGAATGCTCAGAAAAGACCAATTACTTTCAGCAGCAATCGGTGCAGCAGACAAAGAGAGCAAATTGCCTTTAGCAGACAATTTATAAATCGGCTGTAGATTTCCAAGTCAGTTCTTATTTTTGTTTCCCTGGGTTATCTTCCGCTAAATTGATGGGTAACATCATCGGAGGCAGTTTTGGTGTAATTTACTATAAGAAAACATAATTAAAAATATATTCATCAGATTTCCTATGGCTTTCTTCAAGGATAGTGAACAACAGCAGCATAACAAGGAGTAGCAATTGACTTTCTCTATGTGCTAATTCTGGTATTCTAAATCCATGTTTCTTCTTCTGTAGAAGGTGGTATAAAATTTGGAGCAGACACACCCAAAAGCACATAGCACATCTTAGTTAACATCCACCTGTCATGAACATCACATACCGTTTCATCAGACATGGATCCGACCAGGATACAGACGGTCATTTTAGGGTGCAATTTTTTTAATGCACCCTTTCTCCAGTAAGACCCTTCCTAGACAGAGGTAGAGAATAGTTTACAAACGTGACACTGAATTGCACAAAGAAAGATGACAAATTCTTCAGAAATGAAGTCAAAAAACAGTATTTTTTGTTCTGAAAAAAAATTATTTTAAGTCAACCTCATGACTTGAATATTGAACTTAGCGATACTCTACCACCTACTGGCATTAGAGGAAAGAAAAGTAGAATGGTAGCTGAGAGACATGTATGAATCAAAAGATTCCTAGGAAGGGATCATTTCAGGTCATCCATCTTGTCCACTATTACAAATCTAGTACAAAGTAAAATTGCTCTTGCTTCTGACTTCACTAATGCAAATTCAGTGAGGAGGCTCCAAAGAGCAACTCCAAGGAATTTAATATAGAGAGTTATCAGTTTAAACTTGCTTTAAGAGAGCAAAGAATCAATCTTTTGTATTAGCAAATAAAAATATGATATGTCTAATACCCACACTATTGCTTGAAGCACCAACATTTATTTTTAATAAACACATGAAAGAACAATTGGCCCGATAGATTAGCATACCTCTTACCACTAGGATGGAGGCTTTTAAACAGGGCTGCTGAACAGGGTTCAATAAAATACTAATTTCTTTGCCATGTCCCCCAAAATGAACAGCTGTCAGAGTTAAATTGCTTAACCGTCCTGATTAGATCCTATAGGGCATTCGTAACGAAGAGCAGTCAGCTACACAAGTTAACAATAATTCATAGATGTAGTAGTGGTCTCTGAAACATTTTATTTTCTAAGTATTGGCCAAGACATGCAGTTTTCTTACTCTTTACATAACATGCAGTAGGGTCTTTAGCATTTTTTCTTCCTGGGTACCTAGGCAACCATTGGGACTGAGCAGAGGAAATGCCTATGGAAGGTACCATTTGAAAAACATCAAAAGCACTGTATATATCCAAAATTTTATATCCAAAAGCACTGTAATCAACTGCAGCATGAACCCCTTAGGAAGAGTCCTAATGCTGGGGTGAATCTTGAACCCACAGATTTCTTGCTGAGACACAGAACCACTACCAAATGAACCAAAGGCAAATGAGAAGCATTCGAAGATAAATGAATATATGCCGAGGCTTATGTGTGCTATCAAGCAATAAATACACTAGGAGTAGGAAGTGCAAAAAGTAATTAAGGTTAAGAAAGAGGCATATGCAAGCTATAAAACATTAGGTAGAGAGGAGGACTAGAAAGATTGCAGAAGGAAGTTAAGAGAGTGTAAAGAAAAAAATTAATACAGGAGGCAGCGGAAGAGACAGTAAGGGAGATTACATGAGAGGTTAAGATAAATAAGAAGATAATTTTCAACTCTGTAAGGATCAGGAGTTAGGTGTCGGAGAAGTGTCTCTAAGAGATGGCAGAGAAAAAGCTCTTGAAAGGAAAAGCACCCATTGCATTAAAGCAGATCAAAGTCACGTGTTTCTAACTCTACATTCACAAGGATTTGGACTCCTCTCATAGACTCCTCAGGTAATAATGTATACCTCTTGAAAAAAATTGTGCAGCTTTCACAAGGGGCAAGCTGACTAAACTACATATCTATTTTGATATATTATGATGTTATGTAAGATTGTCCTTTGTAAGGACAAGCAGATAGAGTGAATAGACAAACGTGAAATCAAATCAAGATCACATCAGAAGGGTGGCTAGAAAGTCCAAGTGTTTGGAAGCATATCGAGAGGTAAGGTGTAAACAGGCCAGATAGACAGGGCAAAAAGAAACTTGAAAACACTGGAAAGCTCACTGAATGCTGGCCCCTCAGGGAAAATCATAACAATGACAACGACAATTTAAGTCCTAGGAGAAGTATGAGCTTTTTTGCATGTAGATGACTAAGCAGAAATGTGAAATGGCCAGAATACTATGGGCAGCTGTTGAAGGACCTCTTTTTATCTTCAGCTTCAGTGTGTCAGCATTAACTATTTAGAAATTCATTACAACTAGCATGTAAGAACTGGTATCTCTGTTCTAAGCAAGAGGGGATGTAAGCACACACAAGTACACTTTAACCTGCAAAAACTACATTCAAACACTCTGGAAGAAAAAGTCCTGAGAAGAACAGTGAAAGTAGAAGTATCGTTTCTTTCTTGGGAGTGACGGAAAGGGGATTTTGAATGACAATTTTTCTGTAATGTATTTTCCCCCACTCAGAATTCTAGAATCTTAATATTTCTCATGTTTCTGTTTTTTTACTGAACTGTGTCATTTCCTAAGGTTTGAAAATTTTTCCAGTAGGATACAGACGGGAATACGGACAGTGGTGGAGATGACAACAGTACCTGTTTGACTGTAGCCTGGCTAACGAAGCCGAGAAAAAGGTTGGCTGAGGCTGCAACTGGCTTCCTGTTTCTCCTCATTAATTCTGACTACTTAAAAAAAAGTGACTGTATATTCTGATATAGCCTGGTAAACCTTTGGCACTGAGCTGAGGAAATGAGACTTCTCTGAGGCAGAGAACTCCCACAAAAAGTGTGAAAAATTGAAATGACAAGGTTGTGTTGATAGCTTGTTGAATGAATGAAGAGAATGAATTGAAATTTACATTTATATAGCACTGTTCATCTGCACTGTATCCACATAGGACCGAGAAGTTTGCAGCAGACTCGCTTTGCCAGCACGATTGCACTGGGGAATGGAGTAGAATATGACCAAATATCATTTTCCCAAAGACAGACTCTACAAAAATGGCTTGTCTAGAGGTGAAGAATGGCAGAGAATCTGCTTGAAGCTTAACATGGGTAGAAAATAAAAAAAAAAGTGGAACACTTCAAGTTTGGAAGGTTAGCTAGTAGGCAAGGTACTGAGTAGCATTTCTAAGTTTAGGTCATGATTTCAGAAATGAAACAAAGTAAAGTCTACAGGAAATAACCTAATCCTTCTACCTACTGTGATCTTGGAGCAAGTACCCCACCATTCTTCATTGTCCAAGAGTAAAAACCTACAGAGATGGGGGTTCAATAACTCAGTTTTTGCATCATTGCCAGGTCCTAGAAGTTAGAAAATTCTTTCTAAAGTATAATTTAAATTTCTTTCATTGCACCTAAGTTTCTTACTCTCCAAACAATTCTTGTTAAATATGAGGTACAACTGAAGAAACTGGTCATTCTCCTCTGGATAATAGCTTTTTAGCTGTTATTCTGAAAAGTTGGACCCTATCCCATTGGTTCTTGATGTGGATAAATTGTAGGGAAGTATTTACCTTTCACAGAATCACAGAATGGTCAAGGTTGGAAGGGACCTCTGGAGATGATCTAGTCCAAACCCCCCTGCTCAAGCAGGGTCACCTAGAGCACGTTGCACAGGATCGCCTCCAGGCAGGTTTTGAATATCTCCAGCGAAGGGGACTCCACTACCTCTCTGGGCAGCCTGGTCCAGTGCTCTGTCACCCTCACAGGAAAGAAGTTTTTCCTCAGATTCAGGTGGAACTTCCTGTGTTTCAGTTTGTGCCCATTGCCTCTTGTCCTGTTGCTGGGCACCAATGAAAATAGTCTGGCCCCATCCTCTTGACATCCTCCCTTTAGATACTTGTATACATTGATGAGATTCCCCTCTCAGTTTTTTCTCCAGGCTAAAGAGGCCCAGCTCTCTCAGCCTTTCTTCATAGGAGAGATGCTCCCTCATCATCTTTGTAGCCCTCTGCTGGACTCTCTGCAGTAATGCCATGTCTCTCTTGTACTGGGGAGTCCAGAATTGGACACAGTCCTCCAGATGTGGCCTCACCGGGGCTGAGGAGAGGGGCAGGATCACCTCCCTCGACCTGCTGGCAACACCCTGCCTAATGCACCTAATGGCTGATTTGTTGCCTACCAGCACTGCCAGGTCCTTCTCTGCAGAGCTGCTTTCCAGCAGGTCAGCCCCCCAACCTGTACTGCTGCATGGGGTTATCCCTCTCGAGGTGCAGGAGCCTGCACTTGCCTTTGTTGACCTTCAGGAGGTTCCTCCCTGCCCAGCTCTCCAGCCTCTCCAGGTCCCTCTCAACGGCAGCACAGCCTTCTGGTGCGCCAGCCACTCCCCCCGGTTTTGTATCATCAGCAAACTTGCTGAGGGTGCACTCTGTCCCTTCCTCCAGGTCACTGATGAATACGTTGGACACCACTGGACCCAGGACTGACCCCTGGGAGACACCGCTAGCTACAGGCCTCCAGCCAGACTGCGCTGCTGATCATAACCCTCTGAGCTCGGCCATCCAGCCAGTTCTCAGTCCAACTCACTGTCCACTCATCCAACCCACACTTCCTGAGCTTGCCTATGAGGATGTGAGGGGAGATAGTGTCAAAAGTGTCAAAAGCCTTGCTGAAGTCCAGGTAGACAACATCCACTGCTCTCCCCTCATCTACCCAGCCAGTCATCCCGTCATAGAAGGCTATCAGATTGGTCAAGCATGATTTCCCTGGTGAATCCATGCTGACTACTCCTGATCACCTTCTTGTCCTCCAGATGCTTAGTGATGACCTCCAGGATGAGCTGTTCCATCACCTTTCCCGGGATGGAGGTGAGGCTGACAGGCCTGTAGTTTCCTAGCTCCTCCTTCTTGCCCTTTTTGAAGACTGGCGTGACATTGGCTTTCTTCCAGTCCTCAGGCACCTCTCCTGATCTCCAGGACCTTTCAAAGATGATGGAGAGTGGCCTAGCAACGATGTCCGCCAGCTCCCTCAGCGTTTGTGGGTGCATCCCATTGGGGCCCATGGATTTATGGATGTCAGGTTTGGATAAATGATCTCTAAGCTGATCCTCCTTGACCAAGGGAAAGTTTTCATTTCTCCAGACTTTCTCTCTTGGAATTCCTGAGGACTGGCCTTAGCAGTGAAGACGGAAGCAAAGAAGGCATTCAGCAGCTCCGCCTTCTCTATGTCCTTTGTTACCAGGGCACCCACCCTATTCAGCAGCAGACCCATCTTTTCCCTAATCTTCCTTTTGCTACTGATGTATTTGAAGAACCCCTTCTTGTTGTCCTTGACATCCCTCGCCAGATTTAATTCCAACTGGGCCTTAGCCTTCCCTGTTGCATCCCTGCATGCTCTGACAATGTCCCTGTATTCCTCCCAAGTGGCCTGTCCCCTTTTCCACATTCTGTAGACTTCCTTCTTCTGTTAGAGTTTTGCCAGGAGTTCCTTGCTCATCCATGCACGTCTCTTGCCTGCTTTGCTGGACTTCTTGGTCATAGGGATGCACCCATCTTGAGCCTAGAGGAAGTGATGCTTGAACATTAACCAGCTTTCCTGGATCTCCCTTCCTTCTAGGGCCTGATTCCATGGGATTCTTCCAAGAAGGTCCCTGAAGAGGCCGAAGTTAGCTCTCCTAAAGTCCAGGGCTGCGATCCTACTTATTGCCCTGCTTCCTCCTCACAGGATGCTGAACTCCAGCATCTCACGGTCACTGCAGCCAAGGCTGCCCCCAGCCTTCACATCTCCAGCCAGACCTTCTTTGTTTGTTAGTACAAGGTCCAGCAGCACACCTCTCTTCGTTGGCTTCTCCACCACCTGTGTCAAAAAGTTATCATCAATGCTCTGCAGAAACTTCCTGGACTGTTTATGCCTAGCTGTGCTCTCTTTCCAGGTTTAATGGCTTAATTCTCATTTTTGCTATGTATCCTGTTACTATTGTCATACCAGAGTACATCTCTCTCAGGTTCTAAACTGAGGTCTTTCTTGTATTTGTTTGATTCATACAAGTAAATATATGTTGGAAGTTTGATACAGAGGCCACCAATTACTATTGCACACTAATTGATCACTTGTGCCTAAAAAGAATTTGCCAAAACATCATTTAACAAGTAACTCATGGAATCTACATGTTCTTTACCTAATTCATTCTCAAAGGTCCTACAGATGACCTTATCTCAAAACTATTATCCTTCATACATCACAGCTGGCTAATTCTGAGTCATCTCAGGTTGATGCTGCTACAAATCTGCTTTCTCATAGCATTTTCCTTGGAAATATGAAATACCTAAAAAACTCTGAAGGAACAAGAAAGCATCTACAGGGAAAGACAATCTGACTTCTCACTGCACTTCTGCCACTTCCTGTTGCAATAAGGAGTTAGCTGAATGCCTCTGTAAATCGTCTGATAAAGTCACTCCTGCTTCCATGCTTGGAGATATTCAAAAGCTGTCTGGACATGGTTCTGGGCAATATGCACTAGGTGACCCTGCTTGAGCAGGGAGGTTGCATTAGATGATCTCCAGAGGCCCCTTTCAATCTATCTATCTCAAGCATTCTGTGATTCTGTGATTATACACACAGCAGAACATGAGATTATACACACAGCAGAACATGAAGGAACCCTTTGCATTCTTGCAGCAAATTCTTAGAGGTATTTGGGAAACAGCTTGACCAATACATCCAACAAGAGTTCATGCAGCAGAGCTTTTCTTCCCCTGTAGCTCCCTTCCAACCCCCACATCTGCAAATGCAAGCAGCTTCCCCAAGTCCGAGTTTACTTTCCTGCTTCTACACTTTTCTGAGCACACATCTCCAGAGGAAAGGTATCTTGTGCACTCTACCCTTTCTGACCCTTCTCTTTTCTTAACGGTGGCAACGGGCAACTAAGAGCAACGCCCATTGAGTTCAACTCAGCTATCCTCTGGAGTGAGCAAAGAAGGCCAATGCTGTTGCCAACAGCATTTCAAACCCCAGCCCAGAAACCATGTCGTGAGATTCTCCCCAACCCAGAAACACTATACAATATGAAATAGCATGAGCGCTGGTAGCATTAATTCACATCTTTGTGGTGACATTTACCCAGGTCTAAAGAGTAACAATTCACAAGCACTATTTCACCAATGTTTATAACACTCTTAGTATCATAGATATTCATTTTATCATTGCAATTTTTTTCATATCACTATTTTGCACAACAGTAGCAGGTCCTTGCCCCTCAGTGGTAAACTCTAGGCATTGTAATATAACATTAGAGAAGATAGTTTTACTTATGTGGTAAATAATGCTTTGGGGAAAAAAAAGTTTCTTTATTTGAATTCCTAAAAGGTTAGACTTCTATTTGATAACAAAAAAGTACTTGCAGAAGACCAGTGACTTTCCACTCAGCCTCACATCTCACATTTTATATAGATGGGTTCTGCTGATGACTCTGACCAAGACATTCCGCACGAAACCAACTTGCTCAGTTTTGCTGAAAAAAAACAGACAGCAAACCTTCCTTTCCCCTGAACTTTGTCTACTTAACTTTTTAAGTTATTTCAATCAGCCCATGGTGAAATGGGGCCAGGTTTGTAGGCGGAGATAAACACAGAAGATTAAAATAGCTCAGAAAGAAATAATACAAATAAGGATCTCTGCTGAAGTAGGATTTAAATAAGTGGAAATGTTACCATTGCTCCAGAGATGAAACTACAGATGGGAGAACAACATTAAAATAAATTTCAAGGGTAAATCAAATGTTTTTCACCTCGATAGCAGATTCATGGCCTAAATTAAGAAATATTTGGGGGTAATGCACCCAGAAGAAGAAATTTCATGTCCATAGTATCTACATTTTGGAAATTACACACTGGACATTGAGCAGAGAGAGTCAAGACGGGTAGACAGAGAAGAATCAAAGAGTTAAAAGAATAAGGATTATGAAAAACTCTCTTGGGCATACAAAGTCCATGCTTGAAGTGACAAACCAGCAGCAGAGGAAGAAAATCTGTGTGCAAATGGCAAAGAGTGGAGATCTGAAAGGTGAGAAAGCTGTCTTAACCATTAGAAATGTAAAAGGACACAATCTTGGATAGCAGACAGAGAGACAAGAAGAGTATAGCATTGATTAGTGATATCAAAAGCTTTTCAGAGGTACAACTGGATGACAAAGAA
Organism: Struthio camelus; assembly: GCF_040807025.1. NCBI lineage: Eukaryota > Metazoa > Chordata > Aves > Struthioniformes > Struthionidae > Struthio > Struthio camelus. The sequence goes on from NC_090945.1 coordinate 79,271,834, forward strand.
TTATTTCCTCATAGAAGGATTGGGGAAGTCATTTACCACTCTGTAGGAGGAACACTTACTGGAAACCAAGCAGAAAATGGTCAATACATTTGTGCCAGGAGTAGTGGTGAGAGTTGGAGATAGGACACTGATTATTTGGGAGAGCCAGAAAGCCTATTCTATTTACCTAGTTCCCTGAGAAGACAAGGCTGTTGCAATCGTACTAAGTATGCATACACAGCAGGGGCAGATGGGAGCAGATAAACCCACATCGGTTTGTTTATCTATCTAGCAGTGTGTTCCCCATCATTTTGAACTCAGTGCTGGATGTTTCAATTGGACATTAGCAGAAACCTCAAAAAGTAATTTAATTCTTACAGTTTTCATGAAAACAGACGTCAAGTTGTGCCAGGGAGGGCTAGAAGGCTTTTTATAAGTGCAGCAACTAAGTGAAAAGGTAGAGGCACACATGCGCACTGCAGGGAATCTGTCTTAGAAAGACACCTTATAAGTGACCCCAGCCTGGGGAGAGTTTGAGTCAGAGCCTTCAGACATACGTCCATAGATATCCCGAGATCCTTCATCCCAGCACTCTTCAAAACACCTTGTGTAAAGAAAGACAGATAACGTAACTCTGAGGAAATTAGAGCAAGGCAGCTCTGAGAAATTTAAGGTGGATGACGAGGACAGGATATTGTGTACCAAGCATCTCTAAGGAGGACCAAACATATATGTAAAAAAGGGATCAAGATCTCATAAAAAGTTCTGGGAAGGTAGGTACTGAGAGGGAAGAAGCAGCAAGAAGTCTAGGAGTAAAATAGTGCCAAGGAAACAGCAAAGCCAAGCTCAACTTACCAAAGCAGCAAGGTAGAGGGATACAGTGTGAGGATGGGGGGAAACTGTCACATCTGAGCAAGGTTAGCTTGTTAGACAAGGTTCTTAGGCAACCCTTGAAAATTGTAAGGTCTCTGTGCTCATCCAGCATTAAACTGAGATTCCCGAATGCTCTTCTGCCATCACTTCTTCCAGGGACATCAGGAAGTGACCTGAACTTTGGTGGTTTGTGCTCACAAGTGAGAGTAGAGGTGGTGGACCAGATGTAGAAGATTTGCAAGGTGTTCAAAAAGAGCAAAGGGAAGCTAGAATTGCTGACAAGGAATGAGTGGGTGGTGGAGATTAGGCAGCGGGCAAGAAAGGTCACGTATTAAATGCAAAGTGGGACAGTCTGGCTATTTTGAAGAGGGAAAGAGGTGAGGAAAAGTGGGGCCCTGGGGAGAGCACAGATAAGCTGAATAAACAAAATATAAAGGGCTATCATGGCAGTCATGTGCCTGCACAAAAGAAAAATGTTCTTCCAAAAATAGATTCCCTATTAAGTGATTTTGCTTGATTTTTTACGCCACTCATGAGTTATCAATCTCCCCACCCATAAAGACAAATGCCATATCAGCCCTAACCCATCAGCTATTCTCAATTTATCACCTTTTAATATGTATTAAAATGCTCTTACCTCTGATTGCAAAAACAAACAAAATAAAGCAACATAAATCAAAAAGAAAGGGAAAGGGAGACAAGAAGGCTGAACAGACAAACAGAAGGAGATCTGTTTCGCACAAGACTAGATTTTTTTTCCCCTTGATCTTTGCATCCAAGCTCTCTAGGCCTCTCCACCACAAAAATACTCCAATGGTCTTACAGTGCAAGTCATATCAGCAGTTCATTAAGCCAACCCCCCCTCCCCTGCATAACAGAAACAAATGCTCAGGATTGGAAGGGGAGTGGGAAAGCTGCAGAGCAGCAGCAAACTCAGCAACCCTATGTCTCTCTCTCTCTCTCTCTGATCCCATTATAAACTAACACAATATTTTTCTCCAATTTTCAGTCAGTATTGCAGCTCACAGCAGAAAAGATACCGAAAGCAGCAGGAGCCAGGCAGGGGTGTCAGACTTCAGAGCGGACACTGCCTTGGGACCTGGGGGGGCCAGTAAATCAGTGCACGCTTGTCAACAGCTCCAAGCTGCAGGAATTACTCGAGCGAAAATAACAAATGGCTGTCATTGTGGAGCCAAAAACCTGTGATTATAATTATCACATCCCCAGTGACCTTGCATAAACTTTAATCCCTCTCCAATGGAGCATTTAAATAGCCTGCATCTACTGGCAGGGGACCGTGTCCCCTTAGTTGAAAATACAGAAACTAGGAAAGAAACGAGCCACAAAGAAACCACCAAGCCCCTCTGTGTCTTGCAGCTTGTATTAAAGAATTGTACAAGAAAAGCCCTGTCACTGTCATTTTAATTGATATTATATAGTCATCCGGAATTCAAAATGCCATGGTGGTAGCCAAACCTAACTAAGCCCAGCACCAAGAATTTTAATCGGACGGAAAGGTCAAATAACAGCAACTTTTCATCACTGCATTCAGTAGGTCACTGGGCTGAGAGAGTGGGAGTACCAGGTGTGTGCACAGATTGACTCAAGAATTCTTCAGGGATGTGAAGCCCTCTCCAACTGGAGCGGTTAGTACACACTTGCAGATCGCACCATGATCAGGACTTGAACAACTTCTTCAGCTTTGGTTAAAGACCTTTTCTACAGCTAAAACCAAATGTTTTTAACTATTTGTTTTATATGTTATCCCTTACAGCCAGGACTGGATATCTTTGATTATAGGATCATTATTTGCTAGTGGCCTCTTTTACTTCCCTGGGTCATAAAGGTATTTCCATAGCATATAGGCAGGTGCTGTAGAAAAAACTAAAATCTCTGATTCTGGGAAAAGGAAAGTGCAAATCTAAAGGCTTTCATAGTCCTTATGCTTTTGATCCTTAAAGATCCTTTTAGGAAAAAAAAGTTAGTTCAACCCATTTAATGTAGCCAACTTCTTCAAAGCACGTTGAAAGTATAGTAGTTGCAGGAATTTGATGAGACATCTTTGAAACTGAACTGGCAACGTTGTTCCATGATAATCTGGTTATTAGTTTACAGACCACATAAATTGTTACACCTACAAACCAAGTAATTTCTCCCAGGAGCAAGCACCTCCTGCACTCGGCAGATGCTCCCATGTACATGCAGGTAAACACATGATTTTAAAACATAAGGCCTTTTATCTTGCATGCATGCATTAATTATGTTCAGCATGACCTTTGCACCGTGTTACCACGTAACAGTGATTTTTTGATATTGCCTATTTGAAGTTAACTTATTTCTAGGAAAGTGTTTTGCTGATTTCACTGGCTTTCTATAGATTTCAGAGATAGCATATAAGAAGAATTAGGTATTTAAATTAGCAGCAATTCCAACAAATCCAAAACTTTACAAATAGGGATAGTGGTAGAAGAGTGTTAAAGGAAAGCCACGTACTGAGATAGGGCCTAATTTAGGTGTCTCTATTTTAGCGTGCAGGCTGGAGTGCAGACTGTTCTCCTGCACTTCTCTACCTCAGTAGAACAAATGTAGTGAAAAGACATCAACAGTAAGAGCTATATTTCCTATAAATAGGAAATTGTATTGTCTAGAAAGGAAAAAATATTTGAAACAGTAGTTCTTGCCTACAGTGAAAGTTTCAACATTTACTGTGGAATTAGCAATAAAAAGAACTAAGAACCAGCATTAGTACTACTAAAGGGTCACAATGGATCACCTAGGTACTTAGTTATTTAGAGACTTTGAAAATCGTAGAAAATCAGTTTTGTTCTGGGAGGAGGAGTTGCACCTGTTCACATTGTGTAGTATACGGGGCTGCTGCCATTGAACTCTACCTAGTAATGACAAACGAAAAACCGCAACTCAGATTTGTCCCATCTAAGACATCCAGGTGTCCCACTGTCCAAGGCTCCTTCTGTAGCGAATGGAGGGAAATGGAGTTGAGCCACCTCCTGGAGAAGACTTGTTCTCTCCCTACATTAAGAGCAGAGGGAATGTAGAGAACTGAGGCTCTTATTCAGATGCCTATAATGTGGTAGGATGACTCCTGAACAGTTACTGCCAAATGTAAAGTCTTTTCATGTTGCCTTTCAAATGACAAAGAGCCTTTACCACACTATGGACTTTTGCAAGTAATCCCCACCCCTTAAAGTCAATATAGCACCAGTATACATTGCAGTGGGAGCTTTTCTTCCAAGCAACAATGCTAACCTAAACCATACATCCTAGGAAGCTTCTAACCACGCTCTCTTGCTGTAACAGCATCAATCCCACTTGACGATACATTTGAAAATCCAGCTACGGTTAGCACAAGTCATCTTTTTGCTCTGTGACTGGATTAGGATGTTCTCAGGACCAGAGAGACAATGAGAGAGACAGCCAGAGCTTCATAGAGCTTTGCATCCTCGTGACACTCTGGAAAAAAGTGGTGGCACAGAAGAGACAGCTCTTTTCAGCCTGTGGCACACAGCAGGAACTGGATCGAGGCCAGATGCCTTCACAGCCCATGACATCAAGGCCACTGAGCAGCCATCACATAGTACCAACTTCCATCAGCCTCATTCATTTTCAATGAAATTTCTCCTGAAATTCATAACCGCAGAGAGACACAAATACGTTTTCTCTTATTCACAGACGGGCACGATGAAGGTGAAGACAATGAAAGCGTACATTATCTGGTAATGTAAGTACTATGCACGCTTTTTTCGAGCTGTGGCTGTCTTTTCGTTATTCATTAAGTGCAGGGCCTTGCACAATTCTGTGTGTGTTTCATGCATAAAGATTTGGTAAAATTCCTCCTTTTATGCTAGATACTGAAGACGAGTTATCACTGATTGTCCCTCCATTTTGTTATTCCTTTGACACATCATCCAACCTCACTTCTCTAATGTGCCTTGCTCCATCTCTTCTCTTCTGAGAAAATATGTTTCAGAAATTCTCTCTCCTCTTCTTCACGATATTTACTGTAAAAAAAGGTCACTCTCATTATAACATCAACATTTACAGCCTGTCTCAGTTTGCACATATGCTATTTTGTCAATTTGTCTCTGGGAAAAAAGGAATCAAAATCTGCGAACACACACCAAATCTGACATGAAATCCTACACAAACACCTGATACCACTGGCAATTAGCCATTACTTTCCACAGAGTTTGTAGAACAGAGTTTGTGGGTTGGGTTTTTTTACAGAAAATTTTGGAAAGCCTGTTATTTATCACTTTCTTCCCCATCACAACCTAGGAGACAAATCATAGATCTAGCCACCACTTATTTTATATTATAAGTAAGTCTACTAAGAGTACATTTTTGCCAAAACTGGAATCATTTTGAAACAGCAGTTGTTGAACGCTGGAATTCCTTGGACCTTATAGAAAGGGAATGTTTATGAGAAGGGAATGATGTTACATGACTAGGATTATAAAATGTTGTTTTTTCGGATAGTAACAGGCTGGATTTATGGTGTAAGAAGCTCTTTGCCGTCCTTTGTCCTTAACGTCAGAGAAATTGTGCAAACAACAACGCCGTGGTGTTTGTGGAACACAGTGGCATCAGGTGACTGTACAACTGAGTAATTTTTGAGCAGTTTTGATTTCAGTGTAGAGTAACTTGAATAAACAACTCATAAAACTACCTTCACATTATGGGGCAAATTGTTCATCTCTGAATCACAGTCGCTCTTGGTTTCCCATTCAGAACTCTTACCACGAGTCCCCATTGGCATTAATGGGAGCTCCACAGGCAGAACAAATAGACAATCATTTCACACAGAGAAGAGAATTTCACCCACATGGTGTGTGTCCATCACAGAAACCCACCTTTCACCGAGGGAGGGAAACACAACCGCGTGAGCCTGCCTATCCCTACCTTTCCATCCCCTCTTCTGTGCTCTGCTGCCTGCTGCCAACCAGATGTGCAATGTGACATTTTTAACAGCTTTTATCATTTCATAACGCTGGCTCCTGGCTGCTTCACATTCCCTGGCACTTTCCTATGACGATTCTGGGTTCACGCAAAAGATGACTCTGGTTTACTGAAATGCCAAAAGCAATCTGTAGCCCTACAATATTTTGGCCTCCTAAAGACCCATCCTGAGGGCAGGGCTACTTCGAAAATGCAGTGACACCCACACGAAGAGAGATGTCACCACCCCTTGGTGAGCTCCCATGTACTTATGCTAAACAAGGAACCTCCATAACACACGGGGATGCTGTACAAGATTGAAGGAGGAGACGTCATACAAGAAGCAGAGCAGCAGCTCATGACCTCTCATCACAGGATAAAAACAGATGGGAAATGGATGGCAGAAACAGGCTGCATTGCCCCAGGTGAATTATCCCCAGGTGTTCTCATCACCAGGCAAATTCAGAGCATTTGGCCAGTGCATAAGTAACTTGGCACCGCAATGGCTTTCCTCAGCTTCTGGGGATAATTCACTGACTAGGAGTTTTTGTTTTTCCATGGTTTAATTTATTTCCCTTATAAGCTAGCGGTACAGACCAGCAGACTAATGCTGCATAGATTTGAACCACCGCAAACTTGTAAGCACTCACCATACTTTCCCGCAAGGGAAATACTTTAAATACTTGTTTCTTTTCTTGCATTTTCATTCCTTTCCCTTCCACTTACCCGCCTTCCCCAGAAATTTATATTCGTCTGAAGCGCAGACTGGGCCAGGAGGGGGAACTGCCCACATTTAGAAAGGGGTATTTCTTTGCTTTTCAGTGATTATGTCTCCTCTTAACTTCAGGTGGTTTCATGGACCATTTTTCTTGGGGCCAAGCTACTTCAAATAATGTTGATATGCTGATACATACTAGATTTATTCTACCTGATTTATCAGGTTAAACCACTATATTGGAGAGCAAGCTTGTGAAGGGAAGAGCTAGAAATCTCTGAAGCAACATCTCCACAGTCACAAACATTGCAGCGGGTCCTGTCTGACAGAGCAGATCACACTCACTGTATTTCCTGATGCTTTAGATCAGATTCATCATGACTAGGAAGCAAAAGACACCTCTGTCTTCTAGTGGAAGAAATCCCACAAACATGTCTGAGGAGCCAACAATCATCCAGCCGTTCAAAGAAAGGATCAGGGGCCTCCACAGTGGAAGGGAGGAAAAATAAGGTTTGTGCACAGACATATCTGGCTGCTCACCAGCTTTCCCACAATGGCCCTGAAGGTACCACTTCTCCATGGCCAGGCCAGTCTCAGACCAGAATGTCCTAAAGACATAGCTGGAGCTGGGTGGGGGGACTGGTGTTTGCTACTAGCTGCTGTCTGCAACAGAAGACTGCCAAGGGCAGCAAAATAAGCCAAAAAAAAAAAAAGCCTGAAATGGCAGGGGCTCCCTCTGCAACTGCTGCCACTGAAAGAGGTGCCGCTGCCTGAGGGTGTCCTGGTGCATCTCCTCTCCAAGGACCAAGTTGCCATCTTTCTCTAGTCTAGCTCTTCTCCAGGACCCCAAGCAAATGGTTTCTAAAAGCTGGTTTACTCACTCTGGTTTTGCCTGGAAATTAATCTTCATCTCAATAAGCTTTTCTTCTGAAATTGGTATGAGTTTTCCACTGAAAGCAACAGCTGATCTGCTTTTTCCAACAAAAATAACTTTAGTAGAAAATCTTCAGCCAGAACCAACCTCATTCAGTTTTGCCAGCTTTCATGATTTAACTCCAGCTTTTCCTCTCACTGTAACACCCTTCCTCAGGCTAACCTCCCAGAGTCATAAAAATGCAACAAAGATGATAAACATTCCGGTTACTACAGTTATGTCACAAACTTGCAATTTAAAACCATTGGGTTCAAAAATTGGAAAAGAGGAGAGATAAAAATAACACATACTGCTTCTAAAGCTAACATTTTAAGAGTCTCGCCCTCTGTTTCTTTGTCCTTTGAGGTAGAAATGCAATGAATCTTTCTTGAATGGTAAGTAGAAAATGTTCTGTTTTCATTCATTTCTGATTCATTTCAGCTCTTTTCTGCACAGGTAAGGTTCATGTGGTTTCGGGCCTCATGATGATGATTCAGCACAGTTTTAAACAAGTATTTACAATACAATACAAGTAATTAGAGAATCCATTGACCATAACAAACAATGGACTAAAAAAAGCTGTTGTAGAGAAGGTACTTCCCAGTTGCCTATTATTGCAATTTTTTTTCTGTAATTATAACTCACAACTTTAATTCACTCGCAAAACAAATACTTTTTTGCTTAAATATCCTCAATCAAGCATTAAATTGCAACTCTTTCAAGAATGAACCTCATCATTACCTTTGCTATGTGAAAAGAAAAAAAAGTAATTCTTGAAAACCTAGGTGAAAGGGGCAAGTGCAAGCATGCTGTAAAGACATCTGCATAATAAAATTCCCATATAAACTTGCACACATCACATGCATGCATGCTCACACATATATATATCTGTATATGTATACTCATGGATGCATGTATACACACACTTATATGTATAAATATATATATATATATATATATACACATACACACACTATGAAAAATGAAAATCTAATGACAATGCGATGCCCCCAAGCCTAGCACTTCAATTATAAAGCAATCCTAGCACAAATCCAGAAAATGTCACTGTCACATGCTTCCATTCTATGCTGTTGAAATACCTCCAAAGTTTAGAAATTAATCACACAGCAATGCCAATCTTTTAAGCCAGGCATCTATGAACCAACCTCTACCCTACTGAATGAATTACATTGAAATCATATAATTGCAGGCTGCCATTCAGTCACCCTTAACAATAGGAGACTTTGAAAACTGGAATTTTTTCTTCCCCTCTGACTCCCAACTTGCAGGCATGAAGCATACAGCAAAAGCTTGGTGCTGTTTAAATTACCTAAAATCTACATCCTTCAGACAAATGAACAAAAAAAAAAAAAAGGGTGCAATTTAAGGGCAAATCATTTTGTGTTAATCCTTGGGAACTCAAAGCATGAAGATAAAAGAAGAAAAAATGCAGGTTTCACTTTGCTCATTATGGGACATTGACTTTCACCTAATAGTATGCAATTAAAATTTCTTCATGAGATTTCCTTATTGAAATAAGAAAGATAGCGCTGTGCTGAATGTGGTGATAGATCTGGTATAAACGTGCTTCCTGGACAAACTGATTTATCATGTCTCATTCCAGCAGTACTTTCTTGCTTGCTCATTTCTCATCTTATTACTGTGAAGTTGTAATTAAAGAGGATCCTCCCACAGAGAAGAGTTCTCCTTCAGGACAAGCTAAATTATATATGCACCATTCTTTCACTGAGACCAATTTAAAGGGGCAGTCTGCTGAAGGAAAGATGCACATCTAATACTTGGGGCTTTTGGTTCTATAATTCTACGCAGATTTCCTCTGTTAGAGGTAGAATAAATTTGGTTTATACTCAGGGCTTCCTGGGCAAATACACCTCTGCAATTGACTATTTCGATTTAAATACATAGACAGTTCAATTAAAACAGTACTGAACCACTGTGGCAGATTTACTTAGTAGATGCTGCATATATGATCACTGGTATAACAAACTAAACTATTTCAAAGGGCACTGAAAACTTATTTAAGGAATCTAGAACTTACAAAAACTCTTCCCATTCTTCAAGAACAAAAGAACAACATTTGACCAAAAAGCCAATTCACATTGACCGCTATAAGATGAATTTGGTAGGAAGGCACTGTCATATAGGAGACATTAGCAGTAGGCATGAGAACAATTTGACATCATACTACCCGTCCTCTGCCAAATTCTCACCCTTTGAAATGCATGGACCGGCACCAGCAAAAATAGAAATATAAAATATTATTTATTCCATCTTATCTGGGCCCACAGCTATAGAATAAGAACTATTCCTACTTAAAACAATATCAAAAAATCCAGTTTCCCTCAAGGGAAAATATGACTCCCAGTATTGCAGCTACTCAAGAAGGTTCTTGTGCCTTTACAAACACCTAAACCAAAATATAGCAATACAATGCTGTTAGACTCATTTTTAGTCCATTGTTCCCAAAGGCTCTGCAGCATAAGAAACTGAATTCTAAGAACTGTTCATGCCACTTCACAGCAACTCTCCAAGTCACTTCTGAGGCTTCCCAGTGGACTCTATAAAGAGCGAACCAGTGGGTGAACTTCATAAAATGGGACTTAGAGAGAAGAATGCTTTGAAAAATAAGGGTGGGCTCTCTGAGCTTCAAAAACTTGTCCAAGAATGAGATTTTCTCTCAGCTTTGGAGTGTATATATAGCTTCATGTTAACCATTATTGTGATGGTATTCTGCACTTAATGTCCAAGTGGGATCTAAAAAATTTAAATGTCTTAACAAAGAAAATCTATCTAAAACACAAAGGCTCACATAAACAGAGAGAGCTTTTTTCACTGCGACATCCTCTGACTTTATATTTCTCTTTGAGTACATTAATTTAATTGCATCTCTAGATTTCACCTTAAAATACTTAATTGTAATGAAAAGAGACAGAAATAATTTATTAATATGTTTAGTAGCAGTATTAAGCAGTAAGAGCAGATATTTGCAGATGAATAATTCTATGATTAATTTCATAAAAGTATAGATGAACTTGATCCTTAAATTAACACCACTGTCCTTTGCAAAAGAATAAAGATAGGCAATGCAGTCGCATTCTCCGTCATATCCACAGTTTTTTTAATGCGATGGAAAGAACTGTGTACAAGTAAGGTGTTACTAGCGACTGACATGACCTTGAGGTTCTAGATCCTGTGGGGAAAAAACACAAAAATTTGTTATGCTAATAGATGGTGAAATATTTATAACTGAGTATTTTTAAAGCCCTTTTCAACAAATAATATTTTTTTTGAAAAAATGTCAGTGATTTTATGCTAAAATGTAGAGTAAAAATTACCTGAGTCAATTTCCACAACCAATAGATGCTGTATTGACAATCATTATTTCATTGGCTTCTCATTCTCTTTTATATGCTTTCTTTTTCATTTTACCGACAAAGGAAAAGGTGATAAAGGGAAAGGGAAGGAAAAGGAGAGAAAAAGGCACAGGTGCCCAGAACCTCACTACTTTGCTCTACCCATTTCTTCTTGAGTAATTCTTTTTGGTACCTTGGTACTGCAGATTAGCTGTGACTAATCAGTTGCAAATTTTTATACTCAAAAACTCCAGTGCAGATTGGTTTATTAGTTTCATTTAACACACAAGGCCATGTTAGCATGCTTGTGTTTCTTAGTCTGTGCTTTCATGGATGGTTGCAAGTCCTAGAGCAACTGAATTTGTTTCTTCAGAAGTCATTTTCCATAAGTTTTCTATTACATTTGAATAAAGGGTGAGGTCTCTATAAATATGCACAAAGCAAAAGAAAATACAATGAGTGAAAACACTACTTCTAATCAAGTAAAATTCTTTCAGGGGCATACTTCATGCTCTGATAAAAACCCCGAGTCTGTTTAAAATCATATAAGGTGTCAGCTGTAAAAAGCTTTTCTCTGCTAGGTGTTTTAACACAAAGAAAATAATGCAATAAAGTTTTTTAAAATAGCAAATGCTCTGACTCTGCTTCTTGAAGAGTTTATGACCAGAATGGATATACATATTTTCAATTGTGACAGAGAAGAATTTCTCATGCAAAAATTCTCTTCAGCTGCATATTGCTTGCCAAGTTTCTGACCGGGGAGAATTTGTTTTACGGATGAATTATTACTTATTAACTTATACAGCATTGTAAATATAGCTGGTGTTGGACAGCAGTAGGTCAGTGCCAAAGCAAACAAGGGTCTGTGCTCTCCTGTCTTGTAGTCTAAGGAGACAACCACTGATAAACTAAAGACAAGGCAGAATGTAAGTAAAGCAGGAAGTATCCGTTAGCACTTATGGGATAGGTGAGAATTCAGACATTATGCACAAAGAATTACACTCTAGATGCAGAGAATAAATAAAAGAGCATCCCCAGCTGGCAGACTCCTTTCTGTCCCTACCCCTTTTGTTCTTACCAGTTACTTCTGCTGTCTGACAAATCATCTCCCCGACACAATAAATTTGCTATGGAACATTATCTCAGGCTGAGGAAGGTCAAGATGTGCTAAAGGTCATGTATGCATTAACCTACTACATGAAAGTCCCCACCCTTAGTCTAAAATAGTCTTAAATTACCTACTATTGAACTGGCTATAACAGATCTCTCATAAACAGCCTCATTTACCTGACACATTTTCAAGATGTGCCTGAAGGCGTGTGTCTTGTTTGCTCCAAGGTATTATTAAAGGCAAAAAGCTAGGCTGAGAAGCCCTGGGGTTGTGCAGTTACAGTCCCTAAGACAAGGGCAATGAAGAAAGCCAAATTCCTGCATCAGTCAAATTTGGGGGCATGGCACACATTGGGCTAGGAGCTGGTCATAGCACACCCTGTGCAGACCACTGCTACAGAGGTCTACACTTATTTCAAGTTTACATCAGCAGCTACACAGATTGTCTCTCCTGTAGATTTTATTTATCATACCAAAAATGGGAAGACTTTAAGGCACTTATTACACAAAGGATGAGGGATACACTGTATTTCAGTTTGGAGCTTTAAATACTTTCTAAGTATTTTTTTTTTTCCTGAAGCGACATTAGGTAGTAGCATCAATCAGATGTTGAATGTGGTAATTTTGGATAAGGGGTGATAATGATGCTCCTATTGAAGCTAGATAAAATGATCACCAAAAGAAAGTTAATTCAGCTGTTCTCAACTGCAAGCACTCCATCTTCTTACTTACAATCAGTCCAGAAGTAGGAAAAGTTTTTGATGAGAGAATTTTTTAATATTTAAAAATAAGCTGTGTTGCCTATAAAGATTTATTAAGCTTGATTGACTTGATTAAAATAATGTGATTAGTTATTCTTTTTCCCCTTTTCTATGTTTATTCCCATTTTGCTAGTAGCAAAGACAGAAAAGAAAAAAGAGAAATCTAGGAAATTTTAATTTTCACAGTAAAAAGATAAAGATAAATTTAAGGAACACATTTTCCAGTTTCCATATTTTTGAAAGAAGGTATTTTTCTCTTAGACAATTTGTTCAGAAATTTTCACTGGCTCTATGCAGAGCAGACAAAAGGGAGATTAGAAGCCTATTTCCTGATTCAAGAGGGCAACTGTATTATGCTGCTGCACAAAGTTGCCTTCAGCATATTTTTTTTTGATGCATTGCTCTTCCCAAATGGAAGAAAACAGCTGGAATTCTGTAGAGGATGTACCACTATGTAGGCTCTGATTCACCATTGGTGTTCACTATAATTTTCTACTTACAGCAGATTACGCAGGATGAATCAAAGAGTCCTGGGTCAGATTCTTAAACAGTTAAAATTCACATGGAAGGGTTCTAAAATACATGATGGCACACAGTCTAGCATGAAAAGAAATGCAGTGGGTCTGATTGTCTTCCTGTATTTCACTATTGCAAAATCAGGGTAAGTCCCACAGAGAAGAGGGACTAACACAAAATCTGCACACATAAAGATGAAAGTTGAAACAAACACAAAAGTGGTAGACAGTACCACTTTCATATATCACTAACATGTTAAACCTGCAATTTTCCCAAGTCCTCAGTCTTAGAAGTTCCATTTGAGACTGTATTAAAACCTATTCCCTGCGTGGACTTGCCCATAACCCAGTGAAAAACACATCTCAACTTGTCTCTGAAGAGCACAAAGAAAAGAGGCACCTTTACTTCACTAAGCCCATTGCACCAGTCCTGTTTTAACCATCAGAGTAATCTCAGAGTAATTTCTACATATACCACTGAGTGACTCAAAGACTGACCTGCAGCAGGCTGTGATGGTGCTCTGTCACCACCTCCGAGACAGGGCCATCGGACAGGGGGAATGGCACAGGTTGCCAGTGTGCCATGGAAGTATCCAAGGAAAAGGATGTATCCAAAAGCCTGACTGATTTTCTAGGAGTAAACTTAACTGAGGATTCCTGCACTCTTCCTCCATAGTTATTCCTCAGGTCTGCGTGTGTAGCATCCGTTTAGACTCAAGGATATCATTTAGATTCAGGACTCCTCTGCCTTGGCTTTTTGACACCAAATCTCTGCTATTTACCTCTTTTTAGAGAAAGAGAGACAGGCACTCTAAAGAGCAAATCATCTAATCTGAATAAAGGTCTCTAGAGAGCCCCTTTATCTCTCTGCTAGTTATGCAGGAGGCCTAAGGTCAGATTTGGACCCCCAATTTGTCCAGTAGTGCCTCTTGGACTGTAGTGGACCTTGGGTAAGAACCAACCAGACCTGAACCCAATTTTTTTACCAAAACCAGGAACAGCAGCAGAATTTCCATCACAGCTGAGAGGATACGGGACATAGTGCTTTGATGCTGACTCGGGACTGCTAAATTTGGGGGAAGGCAAGAAGGAAAGCAGGATCAGCTAATTAATATCTCCAAACAGCACCATCTATTTGGAATTTCCAGTAAATGTGCACTGTGGCACGAGAGACCAGGAAATCAAAGGCCAATAAAAGGGTCTGTTTGCAAACTGTTTTTGACCGCTGTCCTTAACAGAAAACCATTCTTGGGCAATTATGAAAAAAGGAAATGTTGGCTTAGTGGAAAGAGCAAACACTGAAATCTTTTAAAGGCACAGATATCTCGTATTTCTACCTTCAGTGAGCTGTTTCTCCTTTTTATTCTCATTTTCACTCTCCGTCTGTCTTCATTAGTCTGCTGGCACTCTGCTAGGATTAGTGAGCTAGTTTCCATGGTTTCTTATTTTCACTTTCTATCTTTCTTTGCTTAACTCATTAAATTGCTCGTTACTTCACTGCACTTTACAGGAGACATATTTATTGTATTAGTTACACAATGGCCAGATTAGTAAGTGATAGGCAGTCTGCTATTTGAAAGAACATATTCTAATAGCAAAAGGGAAATTCAGGAGACACAGATATTATCTACTAGTTGTAGCATAACTGGGCTAGCTAGTAACTGCTAAGCGTTCAGCCTTTATCACTAGAAATATGCTACATGATTATAAAAATCTGGCACATACGCACATCTCAGTTCTCCACAGCATCCACACTGTACTTCCACCAGGGGAAAAGGGCAGCTGCAAGACCTGCTCTATGGCCAGACACATTGATGAGGAGAGCAAAGAGGCCCCTACATTGCCAGGCTCCACCTGCCCAGGTCAGGGATCTTCCCAAGGTCGGGATGAGGACTGCACACTTGAGCCTCTCTGCCAGCTGCAGTGACAGGGGAAGTGGGGACAGCAGTGAGGAACCAAGGCATCACATAGTATTCTGGCCAAGACAAGCTTTCCCGCATGAAAACTGAGTTCAAATTTAACAATTTTGGATCCAGTACTCAAATTTCTGCCAGGCATTTGTCAATCACTTTGTAAGGAAGGTAATTCTGTACCCAATAATTGGATCCTGGTAAAAAACTCCTTAGCATAACTCCTCCTCAGTTCAAGGGGAGTTTTACCTCAGTACATACTACAGCATGATTTTTTTCCCCTAATAAATTAGCAGAGCTGTAATTCTGTGCTTTGAACAAAGTGTTCTCCTGCTCTCGTTGACCTTATCTGCTCAGTTAGGTGTGTTTTTAAACTAGTTCTCAGACCTGGTCAGCGTCTGGAGTCTTTAGGTTTCAAGTAGGTTTCTGACTGTGTGAACTTCAACCCCTACTCCTCTGCCATGTCGTCTCCACTGTCTACTTTCCATCATTCACCTAAATAATCTCCACTATTTAACCCCACTATTTAGTGCTTGCTGCAGCAATTCAAATCCAGGAGGGTCATTTCCTCGCCTGTCTTCCTATGGACCGGTAGCTTCTCTGACCTGTTCACTTCAGAGCACCTGCAGACTGAAGCACAACTGACACATTTATAAGTTGTATCCTACACACATTTGCAATGATTACAGGCTGCTGCAAAACTCCTCATCCTCTCTGCTAAACTACAGTCCATTTCCCCTCTGGTCTAGCCACAAAGAGTGTGAATGAGGCATCTTCACCTTGCACCTCTCTCTTTTCTTTTGATCTTTTCCACAGTTAAATATAACATAGTTGATTCAATTACATTGATGTTTCTCAGATGCTGAACGTAATCATCCATGCTCTGCCTCTTTAGTTCGACAGAGCTCCAAGACACAGAGTTCCTTTCAGCTGAATTAAGATCTTTCCCAGAGTTAGTGAACAGTACATACAGGGGTTCATTCCATTCCTTCGTCTTCTCTGGTAGTTCATTTATCACTTGGTGGTAATCTACTGCGGAGAATTTTGATCAAAAGAATGCCTGATTTTTTAGTTCGTTTAAAGAAAATCTAGTATTTTTAAAAGGATTGACTTAGTCCCATGGCTAAACTTTGTAGACATAAGGCCAAAGGATTTATGAACTGTAGATTTCCTTTTTATCTCATCTGTATGGAAATAAGTTCTACCTTTTCTCCAATAAACCTTATGAATGTTTTCATTACTGGGAGACGAATGGGAGCTGGGGGAAGGTTCTGTTCATTTCACCATTCATTTAGTGTTAGCTTTTTGCTGCCTGTTTTACCACTTCACTTTATATATTCTGGCATAGAAAGGGCTGTTGTTTGCTAACTTTGTCAGTAGGGCTTTTCTACATTAAACTTTATCTTGAATTCCCACCGATAAAAGTCTTTGCTCTTTACAGAATGTCAAATCTGTCCAAAATTGCTGTTCTATCATTGTCCTTGAGAGAGAAAAGATCGTCTTTCGTCATGTAGCAGAATTTTTTCCTGATTCTTTGTGTCCTGCATAGCCCTCAAAGAATACTCTGGATTACAAGAACACTATTTTTCCAATATTTTGTCATTCTTGTTAAATTTAATCAATTCTCTTTAAAAAAATCTTGATGCAATGTAGAGGAACAAAAAATATCTCTCTTCAAACTTCAAAACAAGAAATATATGATGCTACCACATAATAGCTCATGTAAGTGAGAGAGACAAGAAAAAGACACTGTTGATATTGGAAAGTCCCAGGATTGACCTATTTATTTCTCAGAGTTGTTTGCAAAATACATGAACTGTAATTCTATATATGTGTGCTATTTCTTAAAAGATAAATGCTTCAGTAACCACTGCTATATAAAACGTCTTCATATTAAGTTCTAAACTAAATGACTTGGTATCCCTAAATCACAAGCCCTATCCAAAAGGAAAGAAAAAACAATACTGTTAAAACATAAAGGAAAGAGGGATGTGTTGCATGCAGCCAGGGCTTGTGAAAGAAAATCAGCCTTCCCTTCTGGGAGTCATCAAGCAACGTCCTGCCCCAAGAGATGTCACTGGGAGTTTTGCAAGGTGGAACTGGTTGGTACAGTTTCTGATACGATGAGCATGGATCATCTGGACTCATTTGTAATCTAGTTTGGAATGATTAGGTCACTGCAAATATTTCTTACCAAAGCTAACAGTGACAACTGGAAAGGTCAATTCTATGCATACTTTTTAAGCACATGCATTTTACAAATTCATTTGCATTCCTAGTGAATTTCCTTTTCAAGGGTTTATAATCAGTAAAATGTATAATTAAGCAAACCAATAATTTGTTCTTTTAAAAAAACAGACACTTTGCAATTAATTACTTCTAGCTGTTAGTGCATTAAAATACAGGCTGTTTAAATGCAAAATGACCTTTTCCAGAAAACCTGTAAAAACAAAATGCCAAAAATAATACTTTTTAAATGCTTAATATTTAAAAAACGGCAACACAATTTTGGATTCAAGTAAAAAAAATAAAATTAGTTTTAAATACCCTATTCCTGCTTATTTTAGCTTTTTTTTTTTTTTTTGTAAATGCATCTTTGGCACCTGGTGGTATTAGTTTTCACTCTCTCTAGAGCACAATAGTTGAGCAATCCCTATGCCATCTGCCATCAAGCAAGAAGACCATGTTTCATCTTTGGAACTATAATACCAACAATAAGCCTGGCCTGGAATTTGGTGGAATACAGCTCCCTCCAGAGAGCACAACATTTGGGGGGATCAACCTGAAATTAGCTAAGGTATTCACAGGGAACTCATCATTTTCCATAAGAAGGGGAAAATATTATCTAATGCACTCTAACTATAAATTAAAACATTAAAAATGTTTAAAACCCATTATATTCAATTAAAAAAAAAAAAAGAGGGCAAACTCCCATTAATCCTTGCTGAATTACATGCTGTAAATAAAAACAATAGCTTTGGGGCTGGTTCCTTTCCTGGCACTTAAGCTATCTTTTCAGAGCAAGCTTATTTCAGTCATTGAGATTTTTATATTTTTATTAAATTAAAAGCTAAAAAGAATTAAATATATTATGGTACATTCTAGCACATTATCCTAAACAAGCACTCAATAATCCAGTATTTCAGATACTATACTACCTTGACACTCATGACTTCAGCATTCAAGCAACTTATTCACTAAACAACACATTCACGCTCTGCCTTCACCGGTGCTGCCATTACCGATGGAGAACTGAGGCATTGCAAAGAGCTCAGGTAGCTGGCTCAGCCCACAAGCAGTCCCAAATAAAGCTGACAGCTGAACCAAGAGCATGTATTTAGGCTGCCATCAGAAGATGCAACTCCGGTGCTGTCAATAACATAACACGGATGTAGCTAGACTGTGCAATGGCAGTAGTGACCATACGGTGGCACTGTGCTTGATATGCAGCGTAGAAGCCCACCAGCGGTAATACGCACCCCAGTGCATAGAGGCACTGCAACTTAGATGTATTCATACCTTAAATGTGCTGTCCTAACCCAGTATCTTATCCACAAGACCGTTTCTGCATTCATTGCTGTTTAGTGTGGTTCAGTGAATGCTCAGCTCTGCGACATGCAGACCCCACTGTCCCCGCTTTATCAAAGCACCAACCAGGGAGGGTGCAGGTAGGCCGGTGAGACGTGAAGTTCAGCACTGGCTGAAATACTTCACTAGACTGGAGCCAGCATGCTTAGTTCATAACAGAATTAACTTCTTGGGGTGTTTACACCGTTATGTCCAGAAACATTTTACTCTGCAAATATAAGTTTGGATAAAGATACTAGACTAACAAAAGTATCAGCATTTTGCCTTTATTCATTAATCAAAGCGTTCCTTAGTCCATCGTGGATCTTCCAGCCTTTAGAAATGAATGCATGCAGGCCTTCTTTCATACACACACACGTATTTGTATGTATGTATTAACATGTGCGTGTATGTGTGCGTATGTACTACGTGGCACATTCAGTAAATATAAAGTTAGTGAGCCTATGCCACCACTATTATTGTTTTAAAACCTCCACTATAATTGGAATAAAGTGCTGAAATTCCATCTCTGTTGCATCATTACCCGAACCTGTAAGGCAAAAAAGCATGCAACAAAGGCCTAATACCTCGCCATATTCCCTGTGCTTGTTGTTATTACAAAATAACTGCACATCTTGTCGTATTTTATTGCTTAAATAAAAGCATTGATACTAATGTCCTAACCTTTTTAACCTAAAGGACATTTTCTTTGTTTTGCTGTAATGCTCTAAATTGTGTGTAATTATACCTGCTTACTTTGAAAGACTTACTAAAGGATGAATAGGAACAATTAGCATAACAACAGAAACATTAACCCATGTAGAAGGAAAAGGGTTTGCTTGCAAGCACCTGTTTGGAGTTTATATAAGATAAGCTTATTGCATCCCTTTTGTTCAGCAGCAGAATGCAGGGGCTGCAGGTACTTTACATAGCAATCTGCCGTGATACATCAAAGCTGAGCGTCTGTAACTAACAGTATAAAGCACAGTGATGAAAGCAGCCACTCCAGAGCAAAAAAACTTCTTCCAAGCATTATAATCCTAATCCACACAAGAGAATGCACAAATGTACACCGGCTCGATGTATCAAGCTGCCCTACACCTTAATTTAAGAGTCTTCATCTGTTTAAAAAAGGCACTGTGGGAACAGAAATACTATCAGTTTCAGTGACAATAGCTATCTAGTTCATTTAGCAATCTTTCCCTTCCTCCACTCCCCGCATCCTAGCTGCCACTTTCCTGCTGGCTTCTACGAAACAGCATGCTTGTTCCAGTCCAAATCTCCAAGAGGCCTGAAACACACACAAGGAACAAACAGCTCGGTGGCATCACATCGGTTCAACCCAAGATTTGAAACCTTTCCTGGGCCAAGCCTGCAGGAGAAGATAATGCTCACTCTTACTTTACATACTGGGGTAACACATACCCCCTAGTAGTTCACCATGGCTGGAGACCCAGACAGGAAGAAAGGAGAATAAAGTTTGACTTACTGCAGAGATGTTCAGCTGACGGCCCATGGGGACAACTCATCCAGCCCACAGATCACGCCCAGCGCCTTTCATTGCCAAGGGTAGCTGGGGAGTGTCGCAGAAGCCAAATACATTGCGCTGCTTGCTATAGCCTGCTTCTGGCTACCATTGTAACTAAGAGTGCAGAACCCATTCCTGCCTAATCACAGGTTGCTTCCAGGAGAAAGGATGCCCAGCAAGACAGACATGAATTATTTTGATAGTAACTTAGGAAAGGATAGGAATTGCCTGTATAGTTATGCTTATATTGGACGTGACACAAGCCAATGCTCCTGAGAAGCACCAGGTCTAATAAACATTATCTGTACATGCCTTAGGTCCTCACATATGGTGAAAGATGAGCAGCTCCATACAGACATTCATTACTTTAAAAAGTAACATGACTTGTTCACTCAGAAAGAAAAAGCATTTGTTTTCAGTCTGTTGGGAAGAGACATACGGTAAATCTACTTGTAAAGAGATTTTACTCTCATTCCTGAGATTACTCAAAGTAAACTAGCTAACGCTCTGGCAGCTTTGCCTGAAACAAGGATGGAGCAATAGAAAAACAAGATAACCCTCAGATGGGAAATTGCCAAGTGCACCTGAAACCCTTCCCTCTGCTCTCCTCTCTACATCATATGGGGCAGGCTTCTAGCCTCCAAGTCTCCCAGCCCTTGAATAGGCATGCAAATGCACACACACGCACGTGCGTGCACACACACGTGTGCACAGCACCTTTTTGCTTATGGTTTTCTCCAAGAGCTACCCAAAATATTTTGCATGTTTCTCAGTTTAAACTTAGAGTAAATGAAAGCAGAGAGAATTTTGGCTCGGTGTCAACAATAATTCAGAGAACAATTAGCAGAAATTCTGAACTCAAAATAGTCACATACAAATATCAGGCAACTGAGCAGAATTTATCAGAAAAAAGTGCAGCAAAGTGGTATTCCTGACGCATATCTCATTTGTATTCCTAGTAGACAAAAATAAGAGACATGGTGCTCCTCTTTAGTTCACTATTAACTAGAGATGTTTAAACAGAATACTGTTATCAAGCAGGTTTCCTTAGGTATTTATTTCATTATACAATAAAAAGTGTTTGTATCTCTTAAATGTAAATACATGCATACACACCCAATGCAAATAGGTCAATGTCACAGCTCACCCTTTTGTCTTTTCTGAGAATTGGACCCTGCTTCAATAAAGCTTGATAACCACTGGTCAGGAAAGGTGAGAAAATTAGATAGAAATCAGTCTTTATCAGATCTCTATGTGATGTTTAACTGACAAGCATTCTGTTCTTCATGTTTCACTTGGGAGTGAAGCAAACCAGTTGAATATAATACATAAGTACTTTGATCAAAGGTTTCCAGCAGGCGCTGAAGACAAATAATAGGAACCTGTTATAGGTCCAATTAGTGAACTTAGCCATAACATCTCATTCTGCATCTCATCACTGCTAATTTTGCCAGTTCTGTGGTTCAGACTCTGGCAGACTGGCAACACATACAGAGACACACGAAAGATTCAAAGAAATAAGTTTTTCAATGCCAGTAAGACTTAATAAAAAACTTTGATTCTGGGTAGCGTTGACAGTCCATTCTAGCATGTTTCATGTTCTATTGGTTTAACCAAAAATCAGTATATTTGAGTCACATTTAGATTAGTTATTTCTAGCACATTGAAAAGACTATGATTATGAGCTATGTACAATCTTGTCTCTTTCTGAGATATATTTCTGCAGTATTTTCTTGAGCGAGGGTTCATTTATACAGTTATAATCAAAACTTAATTCATTTACAATACCTGTTTGAGATCTAATCTTTTCCACACACTAGCAAGTTATTAGATGTGCAGTTTCCTATTTGTAAGATAAAACAAATGCTTGTCACCTAAAAATATGTAATATATAAAAAAACTATAAAAACCTAATGATGTTATCTTGTTAGTACTATATACATATGCAGACTTTCTGTAGACATTCCAGCCAGGAATAATAAGAGACCAACGTTAGATGGGAGTTAAAAACTAGCATACTTTAGCCCCGATTGCAAGTCAAACTGAATTCAGGGGGAGTTATTCAATCAAGGTAACACCACTCCAGACAATACTTCCTTTCTTCACTTCCTCGACCTCCAGTATTTCCTGAAATCACCCCAATGCCTAAGAGAGATGCTTTCAAATTGTTTCATTTGATTATGACTTCTTTTAATGTACTCTAATTAAATCTGAAGGTAAAATTCTTGTAAAACTTAACAGTTTATTCGGATTCTCTTTTAGCCGGGTGCCTACGAAGCGATGACAGCAAGAATGGGAATTTATGCAAAAATTGCCTTGTATAGTCAAGGCCTAAGCTGCTACTCTTAAATCTGATGTTCACGCTCATGACAATTGTTCATGATGATCACTTCACAGCTAAATCAGTTTTGAAACTATAGTGCAAAAGCAAAAGGCCTTACGATATTTCTGAGACTTAAAAATGTAAACAACTCACTACTTAAGAATGGCCACATTTTGTAGGACACCACTTAACACAATCAACACCTGCTGACGATGTACATAAGAAGACACAAGATCCTCACTTTCACTTGAGGGGTACTTTACTGATACTATATCACTACTAAGCAGAAAGAGAAGACCCAAGTAGACAAGACACAAGCTTTGCAATAAAAGTGAAGAGAAACGGTAAATGGAAAAAAGAAAAACAAACCAAAATTCTCCATGATCCAGAAGAGAATAGAAAGAAAAGAACCAGGATAAGAGTCCTTTCTCCCCTCTAGACTATGCAGTGATGGGTACTCAAGTGTGATCTGCAGCCCAGTCCTGCACAAAGAAATGTCATTAAGAGCTGATGAATTCAGCCCTGTGCCACTAAGCTCAGAACATGGCCCTAAGTCCCTCCTACATTTGTTGTCAGCTGAAAAACCAATGGCAAGGGTCCATGTGGAAGAAGTGTGAAATATGCAGTCGAGCTCTGCACTGCAGTTAAAAGATCTGCAGCGCTGATCAAAGAGAAGAATTTTGCCTCTAGAAAAAAAGAGAAAAATCAATCACTATAAAGCCTTATGAAAAGAGCAACATAAAAATGGAATTGCAGCCCATAGAAAAAAGTGCAAAAGCATTAAAAACTAACCAGAAGAGACCAGAGAAAATATTATATTCATGTGAAGAATAATATTTTAAATGAACGAGCCACTGTAGATTATAGGACTTAGGAATAGAAATGAAAGTTGTAGTAAACGAAAAGCATTGACCTCCCTTTCAATCATCAGTAAAATTTGGAGGAAAATACTATACATATCTATCTTAACTTCCAAAGTTCTACTAAAACAATATTCCACAACTTTATTTAAATGCCTCAATTCATAAAAATCTGAAGATATAACATATTTTAGATAAAAGTGCCTTGACATTATGTGTACATGAAATCATTTCAAGCTGGTAGCATTTTAATATTAGCTCATTCGCTAATATTTTTCCATTCATTCTCATATCTATGTTGAAGTAAACAATAATATCAAGATAACATGACTTTTTTAGGGCAGTGATTCTGGAAGCATTTAAAGCTGATCGTGAATAAGCCGTGTAATACAGACGCTGCTCAGTTAGTGCCACATAATGTCCATAGTACGGCCTTTGCAAAGCCAGGCAGGCAGTTATATATACAGCAAAAACCTTCTCTCTGACCTCTCTTTTATTTATCATTTCACAAGCCTGTTCACAGGGCCTTGCCTAAGTTCTTCCACTTCGTTTGCAGTCGTGGTCCAACCAAAAACCTGCTCTCAATGCTAATGAGCTTGGAAAAAATGGAGTTCACTCCAAACACAATACGCTCTCTTTGCTCATTGTGAAGCTCAGAATGGTCAGTGTGAAATTATCACTGGCTTTTAGCACACTTTTGTGAACAGGATCCTCAACCCTGGCTCAGGACTAGCCAAAGAAAGAGGGTCACATTTGCATATGTTCATATATTCACTTGCCTAGTCCTAGTCAAGCCATACAGAGGGCTGGTCCCCTCCTGATGGTTCAAGTGTGGTTCCAAAGGTACGCAAGTATTACCAAGAATGAGCTTACTGGAAGAAAATCTTAATTTTACTGCATTTCCTACGTAGACAGCAGGTGTCTCCAGAACTATCTGGCCGTGTTCACATTGATTTGATTAGCCTGTGTCAGCTGGACAGCAAAAGTAAGCAGCCCACCATAGAACATATGATCCAATCAGCGTACGTGGAAATTGTTACTCTAATACCTGAAGACAAAACCCTGGCAGCATAGTAACTATTTAAAGATAGCCCTGAAAGCTCATGTAAATGTGCACAGCCAATAAGAAAGACTTTAAAAGTACCAAAAATCAGCTGGGATGGATACAAGGAAAAGTAAAAGAAACCATTAAAATAATTAGACATTATTTTAAAACGAAATCTTTGAAAAAGGGAAATAGGGAAAACTGACAAAGTAAAGTTAAACTGTGCTTATAACATAAGGGGCGATGGAGTTCCCTTGCCTGCAGCAGCCACACCTGAGAATATGTCCTAAGATATGGCATCAGTAGAAGATGTTATGGTAAACATATAAAATTAAAAGTAACACAATCTCAGGTCAGCCTGGGATTTACCCAAGAGAGAATTAAAATCTGAAATTGCAGGGTGACCTAATGTGGCGCATAGCCTATCATTTAAATCAACATTGCTACTCAGGGAAGGGAAGGTGGCAAATGTGACGTCGGTTTTTCATAAAGGCTCCAAAGCTGATCCAGGACGCCAGTAAGACTAAGATAAAGCCTGCCCCTAAGATAAAGATGACTAATTCAGCTGAAACCAGAATAAAAAATAGCAACAACCATGCTTTTACAGCACTCCAGGTTTGAAGATGCAAGACCAAAGACAAAAGTCCCTTCCCTGTAAAGCGTACAGCCTGACACAGATAGACACTAGGAGGGTAAGGGATACGTGAAGAACAGTAAAAGCAGGCAAGGTACCAATGAAGTCAGTACTGGCACAGGCTTGGCACAGTGCTTGTTAGTACAAGACTCTGAACAAGGTCCCAAAGTGAGAGGCAGTCCTATGCCCCTGTCTTTTTTCAGGCCGTACCATGACAGACATCCTTTGATTTTACAAGTAGCATTTCGGAGAGCGGGATGCTAATTTGCAGTAAGTACCATTTTTGATATGTCGTATTAATAACATAGCTTCCGGTAGCAGCTCGACAATGTTACACCTGTATCCTGTGGACCTTTTCTCCACACCCATGTCTGAACCAGTCTGCCTATGCCCAGACCACAGAGAGCCTGAGACACCCTGTGCTTTAAGGCCAGCTCACATGCATTCCTCCTGATCTAACCAGCCTGGCACGGTCAGCCCAGCAAAGACATGAGGCTGGGGTGGCAGGCAGAGAGACGCTCAATCGTTTCTCCTCCTTTGGCTTCCTCATCTTGCACAGCAGGGTGAAGTCCGGCCCTGGTGCAACAAAAGCACAGAGATGGTTCCTACCCTTTCTCTCCCTTTGGGAAGAGAGAGCTTGCGCTGGGGCTTTCACATAGCTTAGACAGAGCTCGGTCCATCTGGGCTAGCGGTATCAATTTTGTTGCATTAATTACATGGAAGCAGCATTGCTTGTTAAACTGGTGTGAGTGCGTGACACTGGGGTATCAGGTCCCCTTTAAAATACATATGAGTAGGCAGAGATGAAGGAAAAAAGAGGAGAAATCTTAAGAGTGAAAGAGAGAGGCACTATTAAACACTTTGCACTTATCTTGCTAAGGAAGAGCATTGTTCCAGTGGGAAAAAAATTCTCTCTTTGAAGCTATCCAGACAGTAAACAGACCATTCTTTAAACAGTGGCGTATCTACAGCAATGCGTACATCAGAGGACTGGCTTGAAGAAAGCACTTGTCTCATAGATAAAAGAGAAGAAAAGGTCTCTTTGCACTGGTAATAATTTTGGATCTTGTGTTTTAGTTAGATTTTTCAGGGCAAATCCAGAAAAAGTCTAATAAGCCCTTAAAGAAAAAAATGTGTCAAGAAATGCTGAAGTATGTTGATTCATTGCTTGTGGTAACAAATTCTGCTCCCGGGATAGCAAAAGTAAAGGTTTCAAAGGCTTCTCATCATATTTGTATTGCCTGCTGTAAGGGACATCAGGACTCCTGTGCAAGAACATCATCCGGGCAGCTGGTCTGCTATTACAGGTCCAAAATGAGGATGACTACTACAGCCCAGCTGGTGCACCAAACGCTTGAGCTCTTGGTATGGAATTACATGCTGAGCTGGTAAGCACTGGGAGAGTGAACTGAGAGATTTCATTCCCTGTCCCAAAGAGCCTCACCAATTTTCAGACTGAAATTTTTCTCTCTATGGAGAACCCTCCTGTGCCACTTAAATCTGCTCGAGGCATGGTCATTTTAGGGATGCCATAGCTGTGAATGTACTAATACCATTTTTTGCTGCCATACACTAGATCCAGCCAGCAGGAGGTACCTATGCTTAGCCACTGGTAACTCACTGAAGTTTACATAAGGCCACTGTGTCCTCATAGCCATTTCATGCTCAAACATGGTGTCCGAGCCACTGCTGTTCTTCTGCTGCGATCCAGCAATGAAAAAGCAAGCCCTTGCAAGACCTATGAGCAGGTAATTTCACCCCTATATTTTTAACAAGGTGTTTTCTTGTTAACCACATTGTTTAGGACCTTCCTGTTCCACTCTATAATAAGGTTACAGCAGAAAAGACTGGTTCAGCTATTTCCATCTGCTGTTTCCCAGCAGCGTCTTTCCACTGGAAACTTCTCCTCTAACACATCTGAGAATAGGTAAAGTTTTGCACCCAGGGATTTTCAAAGCACTTCCTAATGTCCAAGTCTGAAGTTGCTCTGATTCAAACCTCACTGTTCAACATCACAAAACCTTATGCAAAGACTACAGCAAGACAGAAGGGAAAGACAGGAAACCCCCTGGCTAACTAGAGGAAGCAACCAAGAGATAGCCAATATGCAATGCAGAGAACATCAGGCATGCCTAACCTCCAGACTGATCCACAGCCCACAAAGCAGGAGACATGTTTAATGCCTTCTTTCGCTTGTGGGGATCCAAGCCCACACCTCTGCCTCTCTCCTGCCCCAGAGAAGTTGATACAAAACTCAAGGAGCAGAGGGAGACAAGGGGGAACACGACTGCCATCTAGCACTGGAACCCCTCCTCAAAGATAAGGAGTCATGAGCTCAGTAGAGCTCCTTCCCGAAGCATGAAGGACTGCAAAGAGATAATTTTATTCTCTCTGCTTAAATCTTAAAAGCTCCCTGTGGCCTTCAGTTAGATGCAAATAGCAGCTTTTGCTAACAACAGTTCATCATCTGGGGAGACATTCAAAAATGTAATCTGTATTACAAAGCAATATCATCCCAGTCATGCAAGTTTCTGCAGAGCAGGAACCTACCACACTAAATGATTTCTCTTAGTTTTGCAATTTAAATGGAGAGATCAGTATTAGTGCTTTGGCAAGCAATGAAAGTAAAAATAGGCACCGTGAAAACATCATGATTTCTGCTTCTTGTGCAGTAGTCACTCGTTGATAAGAGGTGGCATGTGCCTCTCTCTTTCACAGGCTCACTAGTAAATAATTATCAATTTACACATTCTAGCACAGTACCTCTGCCTACAAATTGCTTCTTCAAAGCTTTTCTTTTCCCCTGGAAGCACCACTTCTAAGTGTGTTGAAATTACATCTTATTCTTTTCTTTGAAAGATCTCTCACTGCACAGCCAAATAAAGAGAGATCATTTGCATAATTCTTCTTTTTAAATGACTTCAGGTTGATACAGGTTGTCTAGTGAATTGTTATTCAGCAGGACATGGTCAGATGCAGATAAAGTGCTATAGAAGGTGGAAGTTAACATCCTCAAATCTGATCAAATAACATTTCAGTTTTAAACTGATACTGTAAATCACAAGGAATTACAAAGCTGTAGCTTGATTCAGCTGTTGAAACAGACTCAATATTGAAGCAGCTTTTCATTCAACAAAAGACTCTGCTCTGAACCATTCTCAGAGTTGTAGCAAACACAAATTATAATTCTAGCAGATTTTCACAGCCGGAGAGATTATTTCCCTTAGTGGTCCTGATCTCTGACTAGGTGTATACAAGAATTACATTTAATATATACAATTGTGTATAACAATATGCAACTGTCTATTAAAATAACAATAATATATAGTTAGCTACTTATTACGGTTCGTGGCTTCTTTGATTTCATCAAACATTCTGACAACTTCAAAAATCAAAATGCTCTCATTTCCTTTTCAAATCTGCAGATCTCTTGTTTTCAGTGTAAATATCAATAGAAAGATTTCCTGGAGTTTACCTGAAGTTTTATAAAACTTGTGCAGAGGCTTGATCCTTTGTATCAAGAGAGCTGAAGACACCCAGAACCTCACACGGTGGAGGTACTCTCTTGAAACATTTACCACTCATGCTCACACGAATACAAAACTTAAATATCACAGTTTGAAAAGAAGCATGGTCCTAATCTCATTGCTTATCTACTTCCAAAATTCTCAGGGAAGATTAATGAATAATTTGTCAAGGGAAATTGTGCAAGGACTGTTGCCTGGTATTCTAAAAGCAATTCTGAAGGAGGTGCTAGTTTGGAGCAATCTTTCATTGCTAATAAAATAGTCAAGGCTACCAAAAAGGTCTTTCTTATCTGTACTGTAACAGAGGTTGGCCTGCAAGAAAATAACTCCCAGCAGTCATTTCCCCCTCCCTCAATACATACGCATTCACACACACATATACATACATAAATATATATGTGTGTGTGCCCACGTGTGTGTGTGTGTGTGTGTGTGTGTGTGTGTGTGTGTGTGTGTGTGTGTGTGTGCGCGCATGTGCACACGTGTGTGTTATGAACAGGGATAAAGAATCCAGTGTGCCATGGCAAAGTCATATGTTTGCAGCATGAAATATGCAGCCTGAGTGAAAACCCTGCACTTTATATGGTGGGATTTTTGTACAGTTTTCAGGTCTGCTAAAGTTTGGCCCTCTTATCCCTTAATCTCAACATTTTCTGGTCCCTGCTTGAAAGGGAGCCATTAAACAGCAGACAGGTGCATTCTGGTTTCATTAATCCTAGCAAGTGAGCAGCTGCAGCAGCTAGCTCTAAATTAGGACTTTTCCGCTGGGGTAAGAAGAAATACCTATTCATGGTCAACATTAATGGGTATCATTTCAGTTCTCGGGTGAAGAGCAGAGGCAGAAATGGATTACCCTTTCCAATGCCCCAGCAACCAAAGCAGAGGTTTCACACTGGATGTGAGCATAACTGGCTGTGGACCCTGGCTTGTTCCCACAGCACTAGGGATTTCTAGGTAGTTTTCTCTCAAATTCTGGATAGAATTGAGGTTATTTCATTCCCAGCATCAGGTAGGATGAGGTACTTTATGCCTAACACAACGCAGGACTTTTCCTTTGACTCCATGCACTGAAAAGATTTGAAAGTTCATGAAGGCTTCTGTCTGGGCTAACACAACCTAAATACAATTAAAATGTGCATTTATTCTATATAAAAAATAAAAAACAAATTTCTACACTTCAAGCTACAGATTAAATGAAGCAGCTGAATCCACACTCCCTTTGGGCCGGGTCTTTTACACTCAGCAAGTCAAAAACACCCTGCAGGCAGCAAGCATCTCCCAGGAGAGCCTTTAGCCTGGGTCAGTCACCCCAAGTTCCACCTGCACCACTTGTCCCATTTCTGCCTCCTCCTTAATGGCGCTATTTACCCACTAAGGAGCAAACTTGTGCAGACCCTCCCAGATGAGTAACAGTGAGTCAAAGATGTTGCATGACAGGCTCAAGAATTAATGCTATGAAAACAAAACTTCAACTGCTAATTCTCTCTTAGGAGATTTAACAAATAACATTAGCCTTGAGCATAACTAAGTACATTTTAACACGGTTCTTTACAATAGGGGTTCAATTACCCATAGCTGATTTTTTTTTCAGTGTAGTCATAAATTTAATACCATACTAATGAGTCAGTGAAGAGTAAACTGATGAGTAGTTTCATTCAGACTAGAGCTGTTAAGAACATTTTCAATTAAACGTTCTTTCTTTTGAAAATGCATTTTTGTCGCAGTGAAAAAGCTTTGCAGTTAAATATTAATTTCAAGGATATTATCAAGAGAAAGGTTTCAGAGATCCAGGATGGATTCTCTGAACACCTTAGAGCCAAACTAAAACAAAACTTCTTTTCAATGCACATCTGGTATTTTAACACAGTTCTGCTTTCTGAAAATGTCTGCAGGACTGATTTCTTCCAAGATGAAACAAAAAAGATTTCAAAAAACTTCTGTAAAATGGAGCTCTTCTATTCTGATCAGTCCTAACACATACTCCTTACTCTACCTA
Source organism: Struthio camelus (assembly GCF_040807025.1). Lineage (NCBI taxonomy): Eukaryota > Metazoa > Chordata > Aves > Struthioniformes > Struthionidae > Struthio > Struthio camelus. The sequence continues at coordinate 79,302,420 of NC_090945.1, forward strand.
TCTGGGAATAAATACTGTCATTGCCAATGGATTTTAAAAGGTTACTTTGCCATTCCCGCTAAACTGCTGCACATCCGAATGTAAAAAAAAACAGCAAGAGCTGCTTCCTTCAACCAGGGCACAATGCAAAGTGATGGTCTGGCTGAACGTTTAAATTGTATAATTGTGTCTGGTAAATGGGCTATTCTGTTTATAGACAAATGTTGATTTAGTTTTGTGTCTTCATCAATAGTTTTGATCTTGTATTGATAACACAGTTCAAGTTACATTGGTCTTCTATTAGAATGAAATACTGCAATGTTTAATAGTTTGCTCTCTACTTGAAAAAGTTTCAAGGCAATTCGAGGAAAAGTTGGCTTAGAAAACACTCAGACTACAGGGCTAGTAAGATGGAAAAATAACAACAGCAAGGAATCTAGGAGATAACACAAATCCTAAAAAGTACCGGGGAATTAAAAATCTGTTTATTGAAATCAGCATAAACTTGAGCTCAGTTACAGCTAGGCATTTAAAAATAGATATAATTTTGATACAATACCTGAAAGCTTGGACTGCTAGGGTCTTCACTGATACTAAATAAAAATTTTAGTTTCCCCAAGAAACTATAAGGGCCCAAGAATTGCAGTTAATACAACTGTTAGATGCTCAGAAATTCTCAAAAGTTTATATCTGCAATAGATATTACATATGGACTTAGGAGTCTGAATTTAGGCAACTGATTTTTTTTTTTTTCATTGCACGAGGTCTTATACTGCCCTCAGTAAACTTAACATTAAACGTTACCTCACTGACTCTACTGCTGGTTAAAATATTTCTGAGCTTTTTAATCCTAACAAGGATCATGATCCATTCTACAAGATATTAGACAAATAAGAATTCAAAAGACAGCTACCACTGTTATGAAAAGCCGCCAGTTTTGTTTATAACGCTGGCGAGTTACTGAACTACCCCACTGCAGTTAAGCAGCTGATCAAACACTAACCAGACTCAGACTTTTCCACCCATTCCTGGATACTTTGGATCAGAAAACACGTTACAGAGCATCTAACTGTTACATTAATGTAATTCAAAGTAAAGGGCCTATTTTTCCTGAAAATGTGCATCGGGGTCCCTCTGCATGCAGCACAGCTCACTGTGATGTGCAGTGTCACCTTCTGCTGCCTCCCTGAACATAAACCATTTCTGAGCAGCAAGGCAAGAGGACTTAAGTCTGCAACTCTCTTTTCCACGGACAGGAGCAGGGCCAGAAAGGTAAACCCGAGCTTAAACAGCCCATCAGGCTGATACAATTGAGGAATGAGAGTTACAGTGGCCAACAACACCCGCAAAAGCAACTAAACTAACCCCGTTGCCAGTTAACTTCGGCACCACAAACCACGCGAGTGGGAATGAGGTTGCAGGAGGAGTCTCAATCTGCAGAGCAGCTTGGAGTCACAGCTCGGGACCCACTCCCTGGCTGCTTGCCTTGTACAACATGCTGCCCCTCGAGGTCATTGAAACCCCTGGAAATTGTTTTCCTGGCTTTCTACAGCAATAACCCTGGAAGGATCTTTGATACACTTGACGTCATCTGGACTTTAGGAAGATTAGAACATGACCAGGTGGTCATTCTGCCCCAGCATGGGGCTTAGTCCACCAGCTGGATTTCTTTCCCTATTTTAGTGCTTTGTTTTATGCTACGTTAAATACAGACATCTCCTACAGTTTATGAACAATTTATTTCCTGCTCTTTTCTGGAATTAACATACACATAACATAAAAATGACTAGATAATAGCAAAACAGTGAAGCCAAGTAGTTTCGGAGTATACTAGAGTCTTGTTTCAGAATTGTCTTCCCTCTTCCACTTTTCTCAAACCAGTCATTGACTGTGTGTGCTAGGACTTCAGCAATTCCCAAGTGGCATTCAAAAGATGTTTCCAAAACCTCCTCCTTTTTAAGAGGATCTTAAAGCCCATTAATTTTAAGAAACACTTCACGTGAGCCTGCAAACTAGATTCCCTTCCCCTGACACTCAGAAAGAAGAAAAAAAAAAAGATAAGACAAATAAAATAAATGAAAGCGGTCAGAGGGTGAGGGAGTTCCCATTTAAAAAGTTAAAAAAAAGAAAGGGGGAATTGGAGGCTGCAGTGCAGCGAAAGCATTGTTTATAACAAACAGCAAGATACAAAGAAAATTGGCCAGGTGAAAGCGTATGATTGTGTTACAGTGAACCTCAGTTAAATGAATATCTGACACTAAATAAATCTCTTAATAAAATTACTGCACTCTAGTACCCTACACATTCTGCATATGTGATAAAACTCTTTAAAATGAATAGCTGATAAGGAAATGAACCTGTTCAGGGAATGAATAAACACATATTCGCACATACACACAGAAATACCAAATGGCGGAACATACTCATAGTGATTATCAGACTGTTAAAATAATAACCCTGTGAAACAAATAAATCTGCCCCACAGCAAATTATGTCTCTGCTGTACTTATGGTGAAACCTTCTACAAACACCTGATAAAGGAATAAACCTGTTACAGGAATAAATTGACTGTACAGTAAGGTTATCCACAGATTTACACTGGACTGCAGTGATAAACCTCCTTTTTCATTAGTCCAATAGATCATAGGATATACACTACTTACAAATGTTTCAGCATTAAATATAAGCTGGAGTGCTCGCGGTATGTATGCATTGGAGGGCAGGGGGTCAATAAATAGACTGAATGTTGCTTTACAAAATATCTGTCAGTGTACATTAGCAGAATACCTGATCAAGAGATGAGTCTGCTGTAAAACATCCCCTCTACACCCGAACTTCCAGCACATTTAAGTCAATAGCAGCCCGGGGTTCAGCAGGTCTAAAACTCCCACTAGTTATTTAAATGCTTAACCCCAAGCACCCAGGATTAAAAAAAAAAATTAAACACAATGAGGCCACAATATATTTCTGCTGGTGGCTAAACCTTTATATAACTGCACTATCAGCAATTTAAAAAATTTGCCAGCCATCATGCCAGAGACTTGTGCCGGGCTCTGAAATATCGCAGTGCGAGAGGCAAGATCTGGGTACACCCACTCTCCAAGTAGGCTTGGGCGACTCCCGAGGGAGTGAGCACACTCACAGCATACCCCTGAGGTCTTCCTGCACAGCAGCAAGGACAAGAGGCAGCAGGGTCAGGCCCTGGCCCCGTCTAGCAGGGGATGCACAGCTGCCCCGGACTGATGATGCCAATTTAGGCAGGCTATAACCAGAATCCAAACGGCTAAAACTGAAGAGCAGGTTGGGCCTCCTCCAGATAGGGTATTGCGGAGTATACGGTATTTAGAGTACTGCTCCTAGAGCTCTCCATGAGGTGGTATCCACCAGAGCAGCGCTATTGGTGAGGCTCTCAGGCTTTGCATGAGGGTAGGAAATGGCCTGGGACTAACAGATTTCTGTGGCTGTAAGTGGAGGACTGATGGAAGAAGGGAAAATAGGGTATATAACTTCAGTGAAAGAGCCAGAAGAGAGTGTATTCCTCAGGAAAAGTCAGCAGTGTCACATTGGATAAGCCATTACTGGATGAACCCCACATTAAATACGAGCTGACTCAAGGGTGAGAGTCATTTGCCAGACCAATGAGATTGCTGGGATTGAGTTCTTGGAGAAGATGAGATCCAGGACTCCACTCCCCATTGACTAGCCAAAGGGAAGGCAGAAACTATCCTACCTATAGCCCACTTATAGCTCCATGGCAACATTTCTCCATGCTGAAACAGCAATGCTCACAGCAACAGACATGCAGCCGCAAAGAGATGTGTGGGGAGCACAGAGCATCCTCTGGTTCCAGTCCTATAGCTATCCCTTCACATCCAGTCAAGACGTTGTCTGACAAATTGGTTTGCCTGGGTTTGAACTTGTTTGTATAAGCCGTGTAAATAGGTTTAATAAATTTTAAAAGGAAAAGAAACCCACATAAATATTTAAAATTACCCATGCGTAAATTCCTAGGCAACCCACACGATTGAACCTCGAGCCTCCTTGATGGGTCTGGCGACTCAGCTCGATGCCAGAACTGAGGGAGGTAAAGAAAGAGAAAAAGAAAGGGAGAAAACTTCTATGTTCTTTCTAGTGTTCCAGAAAAGGGGAGGGACAAGCAAGTAATGTGGAGAACAACTAAGATGAAATGTGATGTTGAAATGAATAAGTAAGTTCATTATATTCTACAACATGATAAGACTTTGCAGGCCTGATTACAACATTAAGGGACGGTGCTGCAATATTATAAATTACAGGGTGAAGCACTCCTGCTTCTGTCTCTATATTTCTAAGGTGGGAGAAGTTAATTATTTTTATAGGTCTAGATATTGCAAGGATGAGGATATCAGAATATCTTGTCATCAAGTCTAAAGACAGCAGTGGAGAAAAGGTGGAGGAGAAAGGGGGAACTACCCCATTTAAAGAAAATTATTATAAAAATACTAAAAATGATATATAGATTTTTTGACCTACATCCATCATTTTTACATGCATAGGTACTTCATGCCTTGTCTCCATAAACCATCACTCTGTTATTTTTCATGAGGCTGAAAGTAAATGGCCGAAGCTTAAGACTTGGAAGCAAAAAAATCAAATAAATATATAAATAAAATCAACATGAGCGAAAAGGTTAATACGAATTTGTATGATTTTATTATTAAAGAACACAGAGAGAAGAACAGCATTTCTAGCACTCTAAGTGGCCCGTGGTACAATCAGTAACCCTGAAGTATATTCAGCAATCTTTTTTTTTTTTTCCCAATTGCCCACCGCAGCCTATATTACAAATACATAAATCATAATGTTTCAACAAAAGCAAAATTTAATTTTCTCCTTTCAGCTGTTATCTGGGCCGGGTGGTATATGGCAGGCTGCGGCCGAGTCATTTATTACACTTGCTGAATGGATAATGGCAGGGAGAGTCTATTATACCCAGCTTTGTTAGGGCTTTGAATGTGCTACTGAAACCTGTGGCAGTCTAAATCTCTTTACATCTGTAATAGATACACAGCACTCTATTATTTCATGCCAGAGCAAAATTAAATAGTTGTGTGTAGGGGGAGGAGGAGGGAACAGGGCTGGGGTGGCGGGAGGAGAGCGCTGTGGGGATGGAGGAGGGCACTTTCCTGAGAGCGCTTTAAAGGAAGAGGTCGCTCCAAAACTCATGCCATCTTGCATATGCCTCCTCCCTTTTTTTTTTTTTTGAATTTTAGCAAAGCTTGCCTTAAAAGTGAAATAGGTAATGACTCTGCCCTCCCCTTCACTCTCTGGGATTTTATTTTCCAGAACTGAAGGATAACAGCAACCCTCTTCCTCTTGCCGTGCCAAGAGCAAGCTGCGCTTGTCGCCATGTTCCTCCCTCCTTGGATGGGAAGTGGTTTGTGTCCTTGGCAGTCGGTGCGGGGACACCATCCCGGGCCTGCGTTATCAGCTTTTATGCAGACAGCCCACACAGGCACAGGAGACGTGCAGGAAGTCTGTACCAAAAGCAGGACGCATTGCAGTGCCCCAGGGATTCTGGGCTGGAGAAGTGTCTCCTTTCCTTCCTCCCACCTCGACATGATACTACTGGTTCAGGCAAGCTCCCACCTCCCCCGTTGCTCACCCTACTACCAGCCAAGGGACACCAAGGGACAGCAGGCAACCTTACAAGCCCTGTCGTTAGCTGCCTCATCAGCAGGCAGCTTTCCACCTCAGCCCAGGAAAAGCTGCTGGGTAACAGAGTGCAATGAGCACCAGACATGCTGAGATGGTGCTGATGGGAGAACAGGACTTTACAGCTATTTCTGAAAACAGGAAACTCCAGATTTCTGGAAATGCACGCTACAAATAAGAAAAATGGAATAGCAACTATTGGGAAAAATGGAATTATGTGATTGGATGGTTTGTTACTAGCGATTTTTATGGTCAGTTGCCCAGACAAGTGGTACAAACATGGCCAATGTAAAAATCAAGGGCAACACTACCTCATCTGGCCACAAATCTCTCAGATTCGGATATAAGTCCAGCCCTTCAAGCAGAGCCCAAGTGGAGGTAAGGGCTGCAGCAGTACTGTACACTGGCTTCCTACCAGGACAAACACATAAAGCTGAACTGAGTAGATTAAAAAAGTTCTCAAGATCACTGACTTCTCATACAGGACGTGTGTGGCTGGACTGCTCGGGAAGAGGTAGGTTAGGAAGAAGAAGGAGGTCAGTTTGTTCAGAGCATGCCAGTGTTTGCTTCGTTACTGAGCCTGTTGCCTTCTTGACAACTGAAACTACGAGAGAACAGATGGCAGAAGGCAAAGCCTTCTGTGACGCTGTAGATAATATGCTTTTCAGGGTGGTTTTGGCAACACCATTTTTACACCACTCCGTTTTGACTAGAGACAATATAGACAAATAATTACAAGGGGCAGAACAAGTGCTACACAAACTATACCTGGGGATATTTCAACACAGTCTGAACATGCTCATTATACAAGCTTAGCAGAGGCATGATCACAGCCTTCATGCAGTTCTTCCAACCATGAAAACCCTTGTCTTCCTATGAAAGAAAAGGCAAGAGACCCTCCTTAGGCTCAAGCAGCCTCCACAATAGCAGCTGGTTGGGACTTTACAAAACACAACCCCACCTGATACCTCCGATATGCAATAAGATTTTGCACAAGTAGAGAAAGTGCATGTGACAGGCTAGCTTAATGCATATGGTTGTGTTTCCCTCTGGTGGCTGGGATTAGTGGCTATAAAAATCTGTTACAGAACTCTCTCAGAGATCTCCTTAGCTGAACTGGCAGAGATCCACATCACAAACGTGGCATCTCTGCACATGAAGTGATTTACGTTACGCTCGCAGATCTCCAAGAGAAAGTACTGCAACCCCCAAAGGTGGTAAAGCATGGGCCTGTAAACAAAATTCACCTCAAAATCATGTAAGAACAAGTTGCTGCTCAAAAGCTGTTTGCTGCTCAAAAGCTGTTTTCTAGAAAGGGAGCCACAGAGAGAGGAATCACTGGCTGCCTTGAAGCAAACAAAACTGGCTCGGCCTCCTCCACCCTGCACAGCATCCTTGTGAACGCAACTGGGTTAACGTAGCAATGCCCTTTGCAGTACTATGCGCAAGATACCCGATGACAGGCCAGGGACAGAATAACAAGTTTCACTAAAGTTAGTCCCAGACAATCTTATTATTCGCCCCAATAAAAAAGAGTTTATCCTTTAGCTCCCTTTAACTCTATTATCAAGCAAGAATTCTCTTGCTGCCTTACTTGTAATAGCATTGTCCTACTCTCAGATAACAAGAAGGGACTTACCCCATCCTCCTACCTGCCAAATCTTCTACCAATCTCAAGCAAGAGGATTAAAACTGCTACTGGGTGAGGCTGCAGTTGCTCTGTGCCTGCTCGCTTTTTAAAAAGCCGTCTTATCTGTGTTCAAAGAAGTAAAGGCTCTTCCCTTGATGTGTCGCTTTGTTATCGTGTACGGCTTCTTTCACCATCACGCTTCCAAGGCAGATTGATTCAATCTGTAGATAGCAATGCCCCACTCCCTGGAGAAGCTAAAAGCCCCACAACTCCAAATCTTCCAGCACAGCATTTTATTCTTTTACCATTATAAGGGCTCACACAGGGGAGGAGGATGTTTAGTGCTTTTCATTTGGAAGCAGAGCTGAGGAGGGACTTTCATCCTTGTTTTTGAGGGAAAATCCATTGCCTGAGTCAAGTCCCACTCATTTCCTCACTCTGAGGCTTACTCCGAGGAGTTAAAAATTTCCCATTTGTGTTGCTTGTCATTAATGAGACTTGTACCTATGAACACGTCACCTTTCAAGAAGACACGCTGGCACACACTCTCCACTTTGGCCGAGTTTGTTTGTGTAGAAACAGAGCTGAGCCTAATTCAAAGTCCTTGAACAAGTGCCACAGAGTACTCGAGTGAGCTATGGTGAGGAGAGGAAAGAAGGCATGTTTGGCCCCTCAAATTTTTCCTTCCCTTTCCACGCCTCTTGCACATCTCCTGGGCTAACAACTGTTTGACCTCATCCCTGTTCCCATGACTAGAAAATCAACATTCTGGCCAGAGACTCTCTTGTACACAGAGCATCTCTATGCACAGACCCGAAATGCCTTAGCTTCCATCTAAAACCATATTTTGTTCCCTCTCAGTTGCAGAGCAGTAGTTGCATTGAAACATATGAGCTCTTCCGAGGTATCAGAGACCAGCCCTTAACTGGCAAGACCTTTGGGACAGATTTGATGCATTTTTTGAGTTTTTCAGAAACAGGGTTTGAGTAATAAATGTGTGTTGTTGGCAGTACGTGTTGTGTCAGATTGACACTGAGGAGAAGCAATTTTAGCCTGAATTCAGGATTTGAAAAAGTCCTGTTGCATCAGATAACGCTTTGATAATTTCGCCAATTTTGTGCTTCGTATTTATGAGAGACATGAAAGTGACATAGCACCACAGTGCATGAAGAAAAACTGTTCTTGCCAATAAGCTTACTGTTGCTGAGTACCTCTACAAGTTAACCCACCCACTCATGGTGATATGTGCATGATTATGAGACTGCCTGAGTATCTAATCAGCATTTTATTAATTTGGTGTTACGCTGACAGGAAGCTGAAATATCTGGGATCTCAAAGTCCTCCGCCTTACTAGGCAAAATCAAGGATACAATTACTTCAGGATCCTGGGAGCTGGAGTAGCCTTTTTTTAAATCCTACTGCTTCAAAAAAAGGGACAGCCAGGCAGAGGAGGATAATCTGCCACGGCATCAAAGTTGTATCTCTTTCCAAGCTCTTCTTTCAAAACAATGTACTATCAGCTTTCTGAGCATTCTTTTCATCTTTGTAAATGCTCAGTGTTTTCTGAACCCCACTAAATTACTGCCAGTGGCATCCTATAGCGAGGAGCTCCAAAAGATAACTGAGCATTGCAGGAATCTTCTTTACTGGTTATGTGATAACTAACTTACTTCTCTGATTGTACATCACCTTATTCTCTTATTATGAGAAAAGGTGAAAAAAGTTCCCAATATATTTCCCTTTCTCTGGTATAAATGGCCCCGGACCTTTACATATAAGAGGTATGCCTGATCCCAAATCATTTCCACGACCTTTTTAAAACTTTTTGTTGCACCTAAAATCTAGAGCAAACGTTCATCAGAGCTAGGGCATCTCTGTAAGTAGACCTCCTGCTGAGGAGCCAGGACTGCTCTACAAGCTTGCAGTGGTTTTATCCCATTACCAAATATGTCATACATAAATATGATAGGCATTTTATAACATTGGGTTCCCCAAAGGAATCTAAAGACTGTGGCCCCCAAATCCCTTTGAAAGTCAGTAGAAACCATGTACTGACGCTCTATAGCCTCTTTGAAAACTCCACCCTGAAACATTAAGGGTATCCCATCTGTACCTCATGACGTATGATATTAAAAATCTTTTTTTCTCTGGCATTACATTACTTTAACAGCCCCAGTCTCAAAAGAAGTTTAGGTTGCCCATGTCCTCAGGGCTGCACAGACATCCAGAAAAAAAAAAGTTCTTGCACTCTGTGATCTAAAGCAACAAGATAGACAAAACATGCACACAAATACATAGTCACGCGCAGAGTTAAAGTGATATAAGACAGATTACCAGCCAAGCTAGATGCTGAACCTCAGTTCCCAATATCTTAACAGGAATACACAAATCTGTAGCTCTGTCCCTTGTATTTTATTTCCCTCTGAATATGCAAATTATGAAATAAAAAGGTGCATATTGAAAACAAACAAACAAACAAACATGATTTTCAAAAGAATACGGTGGCCTCGACAAAAACAAAGAGGCACATGAACTTCTGAAAGAAATGCTGCCCATGTTAACCATGATCGGAGCAGTGATCTAGCTATCAGAGCCACTTGCCTCTTCTGTTTGTAAGGCTTACGTATGTCCCATAGGAGCTTCCATTTAAATAGGGGAGGGATTTCATCTCTAAACAACAAGGCTAGTGTCACATGTAGCTGACACACAAGGGGTAAAGGTTATAATTTCATGAGGCATGAATGTTTTTTTAATTTCAACCAATTAAATTAAACTCTCAGTTTGAGGCCCGTACTGCATGGTCCCTGAAATGACCATTTACCATATACATCAGATACTCAAGAGGTTTCCTTTTCTGTGTTATTTCTTCAGCCCAATGACTAGATGAAAGGAAGTCACTGAAGCGTGAGCTCTATAACAATATAAAATAAAATCAGAGATGAAGGTTTCCTAGGGCTATTTTTTTAATGCTGTTACATTGCTTAGTTAATTTCAAAGCTACACGCTCAAACCCATGTTTTCTGTTGAGTTCTGGTAGACTATAGGAAAAGAAAAGAATTTATTATGTAGATTTGTAATTAGTTCTTTGTAGAGGAAATTAAGCAGTTTGCAGTACATTGGATTAAGCGAAGGGCAAGCTTCTAGTTTATATGAGGATTCTTCTCAGCAATATCTAAAGAGTCATGCTTACATTTATTGTGGCTTAAATAAGGTGGTTAAATAACAGATTTGCAATATTTATGAGATTCAAAAGAAGTTTGAGACCCAAGTTCCCCCTCCTCACTGGCTAGCCAAGGATTTCAAAAGTCACATGGAGTTTCAGGGCTCCAACGGTAAAGCTTAGAGACATCTCTCCAATTGCTCTGTCAGCTGCAGACCCTGGTTTCATGAACACACGTCTACGAGGAGACATTTCCATTTTTGCAGCTTTCCCATGAGGCTCTACCCACTTATTACTAACAGCAAATATTAATGCAAAGTTATTGACCCAAATCACAAGATATTTGTATTGCAGGGCTTCCATGCGTTTCAACACCAAAAACCTTCAGACTCATGTGCAAGGCCAATTCCTACCAGCAAAGAACAGGAGGAAAATAAAGCAAATAATTCCTAACATCAACATTTTCCTCCAGACAAGTTCACCACAATTGCTACAACACCCATCTCTTAAATATCAACATGTGAAGAGTACAACTGAGAAAAACATTGCATGCCAAGTGCTTTTAGCACCACACAGAGAGATACAGAATGCTTAGACGGAAGAATCTCAACAGCACTGTGACTCAGAGAATAAGAAACCAGGAGAATATTCCTGTTCCTCTTGCAAGGTTGCCATGTCACCGTGAGCATGTCGTTCTGACTTACCCTGAATTCCGTCTTACAGATAGAGAAACCGAGGTGCTAACCTTTTGAAATTAAAAGTTGCAAAAGATATATTTGTGCTAATACTACTACTAATCTTAATGCTGAAGGGACAACACATACTGTTTCCCAGTAAAGAATATACCTTTTTTAATGAACACCAACCAGGGGTACCTGTAGATATTTCCCTCATCTTACATATTCACTGCTATAGAAATCATTCAAAATACAGACCATACAGAATATGTCTAAATACATACTGAAACTGGCATTTCGTTTTTATGTCTCCACAGTTTCAAGAGAAAATATCATTCTTATTAGCCTATCAAGAAAAATCCAAAGCTCAGAGAGCTCAGAGCTAGGAAAACAGCTGACAAGAAGGAAGTTTTGGACCTGTGAGAGAAATTCTTGTGTGTCACCCATTGATCACACTATTAGTTTTGCTTGGCTTGTATACTGAGGTAAGCCCTACCATGCAGTTAGATGCTAGAAGCTGCATAAACGTACAGTAAAAGACTGGTTCTGCCCTCTCCCAGCATTACATGAGGGAGATTTCAGTATTTGATTAAGCAAAGATAAGTTTTGCTTGGAAACAAAGGGAATTCTAGCTGTTGGAAATAGAAGAAAAATGTAAACCTAGAAGCGAAATTATATGTCAATTTGCAAACAACAATATGCAGTTAAAAAAACAAGTAGATAAGCTATTCCAATGAATTTTGTATTTTGGTTCCACTTTAATAGTAGATAGCTGAATTTGGGATTATACTACTAACACATTCCTGTTGGGCCCTAAATAGAGATGGATAACTAGGGATCTAACTTATCTTTTCTCACCCCAGAACAGTTGCCTATCTTCAGTCCCACTTTACTTCCCCCATCTTGAAGCATTCACTTTACAGCAAAGAGGATGACAGAAGAAAAACACTGGCAGTAGCAGGTAATGGAATATAAAGACTTTCACCTCTGGGTCATCAATTAAAATCTAGTCCCAATTGGTAGTGACTAAACATCATTACCCTTGATAGCCACTCAATTGCATATATGAAACAGAGTTGCAGCTCTCCAAGCACTGCAAAAACCCCTGCTGGGGCTTACACGAGCTGGCCTATGTGTCAGTGATTTTAGAAGTGGCCCTAGAGAACTGAGACCAAACTGAGGAGGAGACCATGCTGGGGTTTGCTGATTTGGCCTTAAACCCCTTCCCTAGCTCTCTCTCTCCTCCCCCGAAACTCTGATTAATTATCTGCTACATTCAGCTCTTCCCAACCATAATATATGCAATTCTCTTGCTTAGCCTCCCTCAGGAGAACTGGAGGGACTGGACTAAACGCAGAACACACAAATCAGATGCTGCCATAAGAATTTGACTTTCTTGGTCCTCAGCTGCAACTACGACAGAGAGGGTAATTTTAGGACTAACTTATTTTAGCCTTCCCCAGGGCTCCTCAACTCTAGTTGAGAGTCATCCTGGTATCTAGTACAACCTAGAGTAGGCCCAGCATTATCCTTAAACTGGGGGTCTTGCTGCAAAGATACAATTGTATCTATCTCAAGATACAGTTAAGGCAATGGTAATCACTGTTAATCTCAGATTATTTAATAACAGGAGAGGGGCCAGTCAGATGAGCAGTTGGTGCCGGCTACATATGGGCACAGGTTTCCAGATGTGAGAGAGCAGGCAGACATTGCCTTGCCCAATAGCAGTGTTTTTGGGTGCTGCATTTTAGCAGCTCGCCAACAGCATGAACGCTGTTCCTCCATCTCAGGGCAACCTAAAAGGTAGCTGAGACTATCACCGGGGGATGAATGGCATTTTACCCCACTTCTGTCTGTTCAGCTATCTGCCTTATGCAGGTGCCAAGCCCTTAAGGATGGGACATTTTTTAAGTCACCCCTGCACAAATCAGTGTGGAGAACAGCTAAAAATAGGGGCCTTACCAACAACTGCTCCGGTAGCTAAAGTTCTCAGCGCAGGCAATCAGTCCACCCAGCCAGAGGGGAGGGGTAGGAGAAAGTCTAACTTACACCAATGTAGATTCCCTCTAGATTCCCCTCTTTAACTGGCCTGACCTTTTCTAAAAGGGTTACATCACATACAGACCTCAGCTATTACCCCCTGAACACTATTTCCTTTGCTCTGGAAACTTCACAGAAATAACTGTGTGACAAACCTTGTTCTGTGAGCCGTTCGCAAGCAGGATTGGGCCCCGTACAAGTTTCTGCCAAGAGTGAACAGGCAAGTCATATTCCTCTAGCTTATATTATTTCTTTTAATAGATTCACCATCTGGGAAGGAGCCAGAGATCCTAAACAAAGATAAGGTGTAAAGAGGTGGACAAGACAGGAAAGAAATGAAACCCATATCAGGGCAATAATGGTCATAAAGCAATAAGGTAGATGTATAATAGTTCCTGGACTTTTAATTTGTGACTAATTTGTTGCACAATGAGGTTGCAATTTTCTAATTGTGATTGCCATTTTAATTTTACTCATGGCTGTGCAACTAACAATGTATAGTCTAGTAATTAAAATTAATTGTACCTTCACCTGCATATTTCTATTAGGCTGTTAAATTTAGTCTGTAGGCTCAATGATTTTGTTCTCTGAGAGATGCTGAATTCATTTCAGTGAGCCCAATTATGTTACACTTTGTAATTCCTATATGAAAAACAAGCATTTTACTTTGATATGAAGAGTTGCTACAATCCCATTTTTAAAATTGCATATTCAACACCAGCGTGTAGACTGACAGGAGACAGGTAAAAAGAGGTTTTTTTTCTTTTTAAAAACAATCTATTGGCAGGATACCTCTTAAAAAGCTAGCAATTACAGCCCCTAGGAATAAATCCTATGAAAACTCAACTAGATAGTCACCATTCAATTAATTTCATGAACAATTAACAGATGCCTCCCTAACCACACACACATGGTTTAAATTCAATCAGAATTTTATGACAAGCTATTCCAGCATATTTGAAACAACTGGAATACAGTAGCAGAGTAGTTCGTTTCAAAGCGCAAACAAAGCTGTGAAAACCCACTGTTAGAACAGACCTGTTAGAATCATGCCCCAAGTTTCCAGGACCCTTACCGTTAAGTCCACGAGTATACTTTTCTCCAGAGAAGTCTATTTACTTGAAGACTCACAAACATGTTTTCAAAACTCAAAAACTGGGCCAAACATTCAAACTTAAGATTCCAAAATTAAGATTTTTGAAATACTAAGGACAAAATGGGTTAATCACCAGAGCTGCAGATCACCATCTCTCTCTAGTGCTAGACCATGAGACTAGGCAGCGTTTGCGTCATAACAGACTTAGGTGCACAAGCCCTTGGAGAAGCTCCTTGGCAAAAGAGCTTGCAACCTAACGGTCGGAGGACATCTATTCTGCAAACTGTGAGGCAATGTAAACAGACCGTAAACAGTCTAAAACAGTCTAGCGTGCACAGACCTAGCTTGAACGTAGGTCTATGCAGGTTAATTTAACCCTTTTGCTATGGCTGGACTATTCTGGCTCTCAAACAAGAGAAGACTGCTCAGTGTAGACACGCTTTAAGATGCTCTAAATAACCTCTGCTGCTCAATCAGTTCAGAGTCCAAACAAACTGAATGTGTTGAAGTCTGTTGTTACATGATGTGCATTCCAGCAGGCTCTAAGACGCGGGAAGGACATATAAATCCACTGTTACCTTCATATTACTGCCTGGGAGCCATGATGGAGCAGTTATATCATAGTCAGAAGAAAAATGAAAACTCCAAAGTTATTAGTAAGCTGCAAAATAGCCTTCCTTTTTGCAGAGAATGAATGTAGGTACCTGAATTCTCTAATAATCAGCATCCCTATTTCAAGGCAAACAATCTTGACATTTGGCCCTTTTCAATTGTTTATTAGTCAGCAGTTTAATAAATATCCCCCTTCATCAAGCTATGACATGAACCATGCCTGTTGGAAGGTTGCCATTGACCCTTTACTCCATCAGGATTTGATGAAGAAAACTGAAGTGCAGGAAGGCCAACTTTTAATCTGTATTTTGCATCACTAATTAATAATAAACAAATGTAATCATACGATTTGACTAAATACTTACAAAAAATTGCCTTCCCAAGAGAATTATTTGAACCACAACTAAAAGGTGGATAATTTCCAAAAAACAAAGTTTTGTTACTGCAGAATTAAACTGAAAATATGAAGAATCAAAAGCAATAACACATATAAAAATTCAGAAGGCCAAAAAACAAACTAAAATAGTTTTTTAAAGTCAGGAAACACTGGATTCAGAGTTCAGAGATAAAACGAGCACTGACCTCGCACAGCTTGCCTGGCAACCTTGGCAAGAAAAACCATCCCTTGACCACCCCTTTACTCTACCTATCCAGTACATGCATCTACCTCCTCCCTACTCACCCATCTCAGAGCTATACAATCCTTGCATCACTCACTACAACCAAGCTAGAAAGTTCAAAGTCTTACAGAAGGCAGTTTTGTAGTAAATAGGCTGTTCCCAGCTCCACTGCGGGCACACTGATTACACCATTTCCTTCTCTGCTCCTGCCTTTAAAACGGCGCCAATGGTCCTCTCGTCAAGCACATGACATAAGGATGAATTCGCTGAAAAGCCCAGACACTAAGGAAACAAAGATCCTAGAGCAGTCCACAAATAATAAACTGCATCCTCAGTATTTTCACTCTCTTCATTCAGTTCTGATTACAGACATGGGAAAGAACTGAGCAATCAGCACAGACAAATACAGATAGCATGTGGTAAAACAGGGGAGATGGAGGAGAGTGAAATCATGCTCATGTATTTAGATAGCACTTTTTGAGGAGGAGAGCAGGTTCTTGCATGGGTGTAGGTCACTCTGCCAGACAAGCTTGCAGCCTCAGAGAAGGGGCTGTAAACAGAGAGCTATCTGAAGTGCACCCAAAAAAACGCAGAGAAGGAAAACGAATAGAGAGAAAATATTTAAATTGAATTTAGTTATAACACTCCTGGCTGCTGTCTAAACCTAAAGAAGGAACCGTCCTTGAGAGAGGGGAGATTTTAAATTTATCCTGGTCAAGTATGTTTTCACCTTAGCCCTGCAATGACGGCTGAACATATAAAATCAGTGTTAAATCACATGCAATTCATTCTCCTGTAAAGCATTGCTCTTTCATCCTTCTGGCATGAAAATAGTTTACTGTGAACTGAATCACAACCAATCCCTTTGAAGTCATTTTTTACCAAATATCCTTCTTTACTATTTTCCCATATAAACAATTATTAAATAACAACAGTACCTCTTCAGAACACTCAAAATAATTGGTTGTTTTGGGTGATATTATCAAGACTCTTCAGAGTGGCTGAGTGAGTGACTTATTCATGCAATTCACTATTAGCCCCTTGACCCGGATCATTGCTGGAGCAAGTTTTATGAGCTTAATTGCATTTTCCCCCTCTTCCTGTGTAAATTAGTCTGTACAGAAAGAATTTCCTAGTTATTGTGCATCATCTCTAGACACTTCCACAGTTAGGAAAGTCTATTCAAAAGGCAGACCAAATTCCAGCTGTATTTGCTGAACTGTGCAAAGCTGAAAAATAAACCAGTCGAATTGTACTAGCTATTGTCATTTTATTAAATGAAAAAAGGCTTCTGGTGATTAAGACACTGTACGTGGCCAGACAAGGAAAAAAATCCAGGAGTCATGATGGAGACAGAGACTAAGAGCTTTTACAGTACTGGAAATTACAAAGCTTCCTATGGGGTTCTATATTTGTTATAAGATGGGTAGTTATCTTCAATCTAAAAGCGACCTTGATAAAGTATCTTTTGACACTTTTACTGCTCCTTTAAATGAAATATTCCCTATATCTTCAAGAATCAGCTTGAGTGGAATTGACTCGGTAGCTCAGCTTTAGAAAGACAGGGGAAACATTTTCTAATTTAAAAGAAATTTGAGAAAATAGTTCCATTCCCCTCTCTATTATCTAGCCATTCTGGAGCTTAGGTTTCTGAAACATCAACATGCACAGTTTGCTTTACAATCCTTCTGCAGAAATTAGCTGACACCCATCAATGTAGATAACAGAAAGCTGTGGCATTAACACTTGAGAGTGCATTAATCTTTCCCAAATTAAAATCTGCACCACAGCATTTAAGATTGAGGCCACCATGGTTCAGCGCTGTTTGACCGCCAATTTTGATAAAAGTGTTTTAAGAGAGGTGAGACTTAGATAAATTGCCCGTGGTTACACAACAGCAGCGAGGGTAAGCGTTTAGTCTATTGGCTGCCATCATAGCGGGGTGTCACTAGTGTTTGCATGTTTACGTAAAGTGCAAAACAGACAGAAAAGCGATGCATTACACTATATTTCTTGGAGGTGACATCAATATTATATTTCATCGGTGGGAGACAAATATACTTTCACATTTGAGTATCAGAAGATAAAGGCACCTTTGGTTGTAAAACAAATGAATATTCTTACCGAGTTTCCCAGCTATTCACTTTTTCTTGGAGTTTAAAAGCAATCTGCCTGTGCTGGATGGGCGAGTTAAGCTTTAGAGATAACACCCCCATGTAGTTCTTGATCCAGGCCTGCTATGAAATAAGCTTTCCATTTGACGTATACCAAGTAAAGCATTTGCCAGCAGTAGTAATGTGGTGCATTTCAATTTTGGGAGACTGAGAGCCCTGCTGGCCTCAAGAGGGATGCACCAAATGGACTTTGCTCCAAAATCTGGCCCTTTCCATTTTACCGGGTCACTGCTTTCCCCATACTCTAAGCTCATGTCTGCTTATCAGAGCTGTGCGCTACAGGGCTGGGCCCAAAGCCACGGGAGCAGAGGAAAACTTGTGTTGCTTTGGCAGGACCCAGGTCAGGCTCTAAGAGCAAAGGAAAAGCAACAATGCTAGCAGCCATACACAGCTGCCAGAAGGACTGATATTTGAATTTCTGCACTCTTGTGATCTGGTGAACAGGTGTGTTGAGGTCCTCAGATATATTTGGGCATCTAATTGCCACTGATTTCAAATTAGCTTATATGTTTCTGCTCTGTGTTACAGCCCTGGCAGAAGTATTAATCACAGAAACGGGAGTTTAAACAGAAGTCTGGTACCAAAAACCGTAGCAATGGATCTGAACCTGGAAGCCAGAAACCTGAATAGTGCCCTGTTTCCTGGGCAAGTCCTTTCACCTCTGCACCGACTTTCCCATCCTATCTTTTTAAGTCTACACTAAACCACAGGAACAATCATCACCCTTCAGGGCATGCACAGCACCAGCACTGAGAGGCCAGGAACTCAGTTTTGGCCTTACTACCTGCATTTTAAACCCCCCACATCCCCATCCCCAGTCTTTAACTTCAATCACTGCTTATAACCTGGCCACGGCTCTTTTTTGTTGATCCTGTTGCAAGGGTTTTTAAAATTAGTATTCTAGGAATTTCAGCTGAACTTCCTGCTTGTAAAAAGTTTAAAGATCTTTGAAGTAAAGACACTGTGGCCCCAGCGGTTTGCAATTATTTTTTCTGTGCTGGACACAACAGGAATGTGGAAACTCTCCAGGACTTTTCAGTCAAAATTCATTCTCCAGGGAGTTCCTGAGGTGATTTTCAGGTGACCCCGAGGTCTCAAGTTCCTATCTTATTGGTATGCAGTTTGCAAAACTCTTTAAGGGCTCGGATAGCTCCAATAGCTCTGTAGCAACGCAAATTACTAAGAGAACTGTGAATACGTTTCCTTTCCCACTCCTCAAAAGCTGTCCTCTTAGACTTCAGGCTTGACCTGCAACAACTACGATTTCCACCTACTGTTTTACCTGGTTTCTCTCCTTGTCTTAACACAGCATAGTGAGGTCAAAGCGCTAGAAGTTAAAAGGAGGGAAAACCCTATTCCAAGCTACTCATGTAGCAATGAAGTACAGACTAAAATATGGTCAATCGACCATTTTGTTTCCCTCTGAAATTAGGAGAACAACTAAAGCCATTAATTTAATTCTTTATTATACAATTACCTCTTCCTGCAGTAGGCAGAAAAGCAAGCATCCTCGTCTGGTATTACATCAGTGAAAACACATACTCATCTAAATTAGGAGAGGAAAAAAGGAACATCCTCATGACTTTACTAGGAGAAAGTGGATCCCTTTTTTAAGCAAGAGTTAAGTACTTCATGCAAATGTTGCAAAATGGTATTCTACTTTTTTTACAACTTCCCATATATTTGGCTTCTTCAGGAACTAGAGAAGTTGTAGGGAAGTTGGCCTGGCCAGAATGGGAGAATACTTCCAAGACGTTGCTAGGGAGAAAGGGGAACCTGGGCTCTACTTTTGGCCTTTCCTGCTAACCGAGACACGACGTCTGTGATTAAGGTACTAAGCTGTGAGGCAAAAGGTCCGGGACCTTCATGTCAGATAATTGCTGAGTTGCCACAGCCAGATCATTGCACTGTTTCAGCCTCAGGCCCTCCCACCTATAAAACTGATAGTACTGCTTGCCAAATCCACGACGGGGTTATGAAAAGTAAAAATCAATGAAGCTTTTTGAGTCGTCCCAGTGGAAATCTCTGAATGTATAAGATATAAATGTATTAAGCTGTGTGAAATAAGCTTTTCTCAGGAGAAACTAAAAATTAGCTGAATCGTCTTCAAGATTAAAGACCATATCACCAAAGGAAAGGCTTCCCTTAGAAAGGTTTCACTTTGAACTGAACTCATCCTGTGCCAGTTTGTCTGCTGCACAGTCAAATTCTGTATTCAAATCATTCTTCACCATTTTTTACTTTGTACTTTATTACAGCATATGTGAGCAGATAAATCAAATGAGAGTAAGCTCTTCTGAAAAGCATTTAAAAGTCAAGTAGCCACATTCAGGTAAGTCATTCATGTCATGAATCATAAGACAGATTTCACTAATTGGCTGTACAACAGCAACAACTAGGGTAGATATAGTAAAAATACTACAAAAGATGCCCCTGGTCCCTAGGGTTCACGATGGCATAGGAAATCAGAAAACAAGTGGTGTACATAACAAAAATAATATAGGGAATATAAGGTAATAATCAGAGAATTATGACCCATTCTACACAAAACCACAACAGCATCCAGAATCCAGTGGCTTTTTTTTCCACTTGAAAACCACACTAAATTTACCTGAAAATAATATTGCTGTCTGTCTCTAGGGATCTCGTGAGGGCTAATAAAGCCTAGTGGTGATAATACAGCTCCTTGAAATGGTTTCGTTCAATTTGGAGATTTGATTCACAATACAAAAGCAGAGTAAAGCAGATGCTATTAGCCTTTGTTGATTGGACTGGGCATGTGATATCAATGATTATATTTTTGATTTGAAGTCCACCTGCTGATATGACTAATCTATGTTATTAGGAGGCCATGCCTGCATAATTTGGCAAACTAGATTCAATATTAAGCTGAACTGTCCCTCTGAAGCGGTAGAGGATAAGGTAGACACCAACCGTTGCCTTAGGTGCAGAGAGAGAGCAGGACACTCTAGAAAATGTACCCATTTCAAGAGACTGACAGGAATCCTACACAAAAACGGAAATCTGGCTGGTAAAAATATTCATCTGAATGGACTGCAGTATTAGACTAATTGTTAACAACTGCAATTGTAATTCATTATGTGATTAAAATTCCCAACACCTTCCCTGATATACCTGAGAAAGTCCTCATCTGCAAGCACAGAGCTGCTGCTGGAGTCTAACAGGGGGGTGTTAGACACAGGAGACAATTTGCACCACCAAATGGTTTCCCAGGAGGGAAATGTACCATTACTCAGTTCACCACTGCAACACTAGGTGGAACTACTGGGGAACTGATGAAATAACAGGAAATCAGGTCAAGGGTGTGCTCACACTTCCATACATGAAATACCAATTGTGGATAAGAAATTGGGGCTGTAGCCTGCGAGACGCTGCTGAGCTCCCACGTGCTGCAAAGCACATGAGCAAGGGCTTAAGTTTTACCATGCAGATAGTTGCAGGGAGAGTCTGCAACACTCCAGATAGCCGAGTGACCAGAGACACAGGTTTTCGTATTACTAATTTATCATGTCATTATAATTCACAAAACAATAAATGTCTACACTGAAGTCAAATAAAGTTTTGAAATCCCCTCTTGAATTGAAGCGCATTGCTCTCTCTGACTAGCCAGAGATCCTCTTGTGAAGATCTGAGGCTCAGTTTTAGCACAATGCAGTTACAAATAATTGTATTCAGTGCAGTTATATAAAAGCAACCTGCATGTTCCTGATGTATAGAGGGTTGGGATGCAGTTGTTAAATCTAAGCAGCAGCTAGGTTCTAAAGATTTGCAATGGCACAAAAAGCACTGATAAAGAAGAGTTGATTTCTCTCATTATGTAAAATGTAGACTCTCTTGTCTTGACCAAAGAGGTAAGTAGCAGGAAATCATATGCTCTTACAGGTCGTTTGGCTGAAAAATACAGTCCCTTTGCAGTTTGGTCTATTGGCAATTAGATAACAAATACAGGACATGTAGATGGAGTCAAAAGTATCGCTGTGCTTTACTGCCTGCTTGCACAATAAGTCTCTAGCTGGCAACGCAGAACAAAAAAATTCAAGGATAAAAACCACAGAGCAGATGCTCAGCTAATGCAAAGTAGCAAAGCCTTGCTGATTTCAACAGGGCTACGTGGATTTCCAGGGGCTGAGGATCCTGTCCCTTACTGGCGAGTTTTGAAGTTCCTATTATTACGTAAGAAGAGTCAATAAAAACGTCTTCTGCATGCAAGTCACATATGTCCCGTGGAAATTTTATGGGCCTTTTGAATCAGGTTCCAGATTGCATGTGAGAGCCACGCCAGAAATGCAGGGCTTCCTGGAGCTACCTGTGGAGAGGCAGTCGTGCAGAACTTTAACGTGGTATTGGAATCAGAGAATTCCCACACACAGAATCAACCAAAGATGCTTGCAAATATTCCTTTGTGGCGAAGATTGACCAAGCACACTAATCAGGAAAAAATAAATGGTCCTGGCTTAAAGAGAGAAAGTGATTCCAAGTTTTTAGGTCAGCAATTTCCACTCTGTGAAAGATTCAGAGAAAAGGAAATGCACATGATTGCAATAATACACATCAGAGGCGGCGTGAGGTAAAGCTAAGGCCTTACATCTCGTTGGAGGAGGGAAGATAACCCCAGGGCAGATAACCTCTGGACAGCGTGCATGCCATGTCAGAAACCCCATGAGACTGGACGCAGCCAAGACAGAATAGAAGCAAGACGACACCCAGCAAAAAATGAAGGGAAACAGCAGTGGGGAGTCATTTGGGAGAACATGGCATTACATGCAGCAAAAGTCTTTACCTCCAGCAGCCACACAGGAGGCATCTTATATGCACTACAAGCAGGTATTTTCCTCTGTTACTAGTAAGAGACTCAGAAAAGTGAATTTTCAATGTTTTCCTAATTCTACACTGGATACAGAGGGAGGAGGGGTGAAAAGGAGGGCATGCTGAAGACACAAAAGGAGTTTTGGCTCATGAAAGTTTATCTCAGCTAATAAAGAGAATAAATGGACATCAAAGTAAAGATGTCATTAGCAGTAAGATGCAGCACTTTGTCATTAGTGGAATAACGCACCATGGATTCTTTTGCTGGCTTCTGGTTTTTAATACGAAATTTTTCAATATGAACTGTAAATTGAACCAAAAAAAAAAATATATGAGAAACGTCACTTTGACCAGCAGGAAGGTTTTTAAAGAAGCTGGTTTAAAATGACATTTCCTTTGCTCCTGGTGCCTGTGATCAGTTTTCATGATTATTTGCTTAAAATTTCAAGAACTAGGGCTTGAAAAATTCAGGACCTAAAATCATTTTCTTCACATCACTAAAATCTTCATACTTTTGGAAGATAGCTATTCTTATACATTCGCATATGAGCACGTTTACACCACTTTGAAGGGGACTGCTATCCATGTCGTTAGTAGCATAGCTTAGGGACAACCACATTTACAACAAGCCTTTGGTTCTGTCACCTGCATCATGTCCCACGAATCTGTCTTTCTGGGATTTAAGCAAACATCTCAGAATCTGTCATTCTTAACATCGGTCCATACCTTATATTTTCTTCATTCCTACACTGGCTCAGAACTATAGCAAAGACCAGCCTCCTCTTGGCAAATAGCAGCCTTTTAATTTGAAAATAAAGCTAATAAGAACCTTTATATTGGTGGACTTTGAAAAGCACTTGCCCATAGAAAACTTCTTGAAATATGGGACCTCCATGTGGGTGACTACAGCATGAGAGCAGCTGCATAAGGCATTTCACCTTAGAAATACTAGCAATGCAGACGAAGTTATGAAAAAACTGTCAGAATACTTCCAAGCTTCTAATCGCTTCAGGAAGAGATTTCTCTTCAAAATTCATCATGTGCAGAATACAGGACGGCACAGCGCAGTGAAAAGTCAGTGTATCAGTAACATTTGGGATGTCGGTAGGACATGGGTGGTCACTATCCCTAACTCATGTTGCCAAAGCCTTTAGGTCGCCAGGTATTCTGCATCTGCCTGGATGTTATGCCAACCTGATAACAGCCTGTGACAAACACTGAGGTCCTCATCATTTCATTAAATGAACTTCGAAAGAGGTCAAACAGCAAATGTACATGATTATACTCATGTTGGGTGTGCATTTAAAATAAAACAGTTAAGGCTGAGAAGATGAGCAATCAAAAGTTAAAAGGGTTAGAATTAGGGCTGGCTGTGGAAAAATAGTATGTGATCACAACCCCAAGGGGGTTGAACTAAGATAAGCTTAATTCTGACATTTTTCTGCTTTTGCGAACACATATATTTATGTTTGCGCATGTAGCTAAAAGTTATTTCATTCAATGTTTGAATACAAACTGGGAGTTCTCTTAATGAAATCCCAGCATCTCTAGGCTCCTTTAAACCCTGACTGGCAGCATCTGCAGGATGTGTCATGTATTTTGGTTTGACAGTAAGGGAAAACACACGTGCAGTTCTAACAGGGCAAACACAGTGCATTGTACGCTCCTTTACGTGCTTGCTGCCACCGCAAGTCACCCTCAAGCACAACCGTCCTGTGTTCCACAACAATTACATCAAGGTTTTGCAGATCAGTTAAAATCCACATTGTCTCCTTGCTGTACACAAAAAGCACAGCAATGCCATGACATTTTTTTCCAGTGCCCTGGAAAAATTTTTTCCAATCAGCCTTTTACGTTACATTTTTGTCACCCTTTACCTTTACCTCCGTGTTCACATTGTCGCTGTCAAGCTAGGAAACTGTAGTGACAGCCACATCTTGACTAGCCATCTTTCACTCTAAAATAATCTAGTTTGCAATGGGTATCTTTACCTACTATTCTTCTACTTTCCATCTCATGAGCTGCCATGAAATTGACATTTAAAACTAATTGTACGGTAAAATCCACCAGATTCCAGAAACTGTGTCTGAGATTTGTGGCAAGACAGTAGGACCACATTCTCTCCTGTATTAGTTTTCTGTCTGCTACATAACTGTGAATGAGTGCTAAAGGGGATTATTAGGCCCCGGTGGTGAGATAGAGTGCATATAACTAATCTGCATTGCTTATCTCGAGCAGACAGTGGTCTGTCAGGA
Organism: Struthio camelus; assembly: GCF_040807025.1. Taxonomy (NCBI): domain Eukaryota; kingdom Metazoa; phylum Chordata; class Aves; order Struthioniformes; family Struthionidae; genus Struthio; species Struthio camelus. Next base: position 79,327,184 of record NC_090945.1, read on the forward strand.
CCTGTCTACATGCCCTCCATGCTTGTCCCTTGCCTTTATTGTCTTGCCGCTGCTGTTGCTGCTGGTGGCTCTCCTCTGCTCTTATAAACAACCAATTACTGCCCCAAACAGATGTCTGTGGCTATGATCAAATAATTTAGTTGGAGTGAAGAGGCCTTAAACAGGTCAATTTCATTCAGTTAGACATGGTATCTGAGCGAAGTGGAAAGGGGGATTGCAGGGTGACCTGAACTTGTGAGTTATTGAGAGTAGGTAAACTTAGGACAGCAGATAATGAATCAGCTTTAGCCAGTTAGCACTGTAAAAATATATAAAATGAAAGACAGAATTATTTAAAGACCCTTTTTTGCCCCTGAAAATCAAATTGGTGGGTTCACGGGAAAGGGGTTTCCTTTGCAAAGTACAAAATTTCATTGTATGCACTCAAAAAGAATAAAAAATGTGCCTCCCAGGAATTAGACAATAGTTTGTAAAGCTAAAAAGCAATACATAGAATCAACAGAGAGGTGGATAAGTTTGGTGGGATATTTTTAAATAATTCTGGTACCGAGGAACCGTAATCTCTAGCAAGCAAATTTGATACGTGTGCCTTTGACAAAGTACGATTCCCATTAAAACATTGCGCTAACTTCAGGGTTTACAGCTTGCCTGGTCTATATATTTGTATTTAGCTCTTGTCTTCCTCGATCTGCAGAGGAAACAATGCATATCAGGCAGATGCTCAGACCTCAGAACAATTAATGTAGCTTTCAAAAAGGAAAAACAAGAAGAGAAAAGCTTTAAATCTTTTCTGCCTATGCAACCATCAACCGTCTTACACACGATCATAAAAAAACCACCGTCGTTTGGCAGGTAGTTATGTTAAGCTATGACCATAACCAAAAGCCATGACCAAGAGGCTGAACAAGAGAATCCTTTTATTCTCTCCTTATGATTTGACAGCACTTTAAAAATAGTAAGATCTTCTGTTCTGCAATGCTTTCATACAGCAACGCTAGCATAATAACCTGATCTGCTATAAATTTGTTGGCAATTGGGCCCAACCTGTAAATTTCCATAGAAGCAAGCAAAATTTCCTTGCAACACTTAATCAATACCATTCACATCATGCGTAGCTAAGATACATAAATATTCATATGCCTGGTAAGAATTAGGCCACAGAAGATAGTGTTACAAATACTAGAAAAAAAAAAAAATTATGCAGCTTCACTGTTTCCCAGAAACGTCTCAGAAAAAAAGAAAAATCACGAGGAAGAAAGCTCTGTGAGTACTTGAAACATCTTTCCAGGAAACCCAGGACTTTGTGACCGCAGCTCAGCAACACAGGACTATTGCAGAAGTGCATCAAGTCAGCCATTAGGGAAGGGGCCTTTTATGGACACCCACACAACTAGGAGAGAGTCTCTGCCCAAAAGAGTTTGTGATCCTCAGGCTTTGGATATGCAGTGCTATTAGGGTTTAGCCTCAGGCGGGAGACAGCAGACAAGCTTGCTAATCTATAAGGAACACAGGGAGGAAGCAAGCATGAAAGCAAAGCAAAAATCTCGCTGGACCTCCAGCATACAAAGTCTCTAAGGGTCCAAATTCCTTCAGCTCAACCAGCTCTTGTCTCAAAGTGGTGAGGAGTTCCACGGGTTATTCACACTTTGTGTAAAGATGAGTATTGCAGCAGGGAAGGGATTTCCAGAAGAGAAGAAACTGAGGCAGCAGCTATCAATGCTCCCTTTACAAGAGCTGAAGACAGGACCAGAGGTGAACAGGAAGAGAGTGAGGGATAAAGGCAGAGTATATGAAATAAGAGAGATTAGAACACTTTTTATGCAGAGGGAATAGACAGAGACACAGATATAGAGATGAAAAGATAAGTAACCAAAGGGTAGGAGAAGGACTGCGAAGAGAACAAAAGGCAAGAGTATCTTTGGAACTTATTCAGAAGCCCTGGAAAAAGATTATGAGCAGAAACCTCTGGGTCTTTGTATTAGTCACAGGAGTGATCATTGAAACACAGGTCTGGTGGCCCAGAGGATGGCTCAAACAACTGAAAAAACATGGCTTCTGGCGAAGTTAAAAAAGGCATCAGCTGAAGCAGGACAAGAACCAGGAAATCTTTTCCTAGTGCCTTGGTTTAAAGGAAAATATAGAAAACCTTTAAATGTGAAGTCAGTTCCTGAGCTGATGCGTGGACTTTTGAGTCAGCTTCTGATATGCATTTTACATAGACGATATGCTGGCAGCTCAGCCACTTGTTCTTAGGCTACCTTTAAAGCCACCCTGCAGAGTCCTCAACAGCAGTAAGGCACCCACATGTCAGAGCCTAATTATGACTTCATTTCAAAAACTTGCAGCCTCTACTGTCCTTTCCATACCAGTAACAATGCATGCTTACATGTGTCCCAACAAGAGTGTTTGAAAGACCAATTCTGCAGCTTTGTTTCAGAAAGCTGTCCCCAGCTTTGTTTCTTTTCAGGTTAAAACACTGACTTCTATAAGACTGGCCTCTGCATACACTCATCTGCTGGATTTCTCTTTGGTCCCAAGAAAAATTTTACAGAGATCAATACTAACAAGAATATGGGCTTATCTTTCTTTCAGAGCATGGGTGACACCTGCGACACAGTTCAGGTAGAACACTGGAATTTGTCTGTTTGGGCACTTCTGGCCAAAGGTATTAAGCATTCATTAAAAAGTAAGCAGCAGAACATCCTAGGAGAAACACTAAATTCTCATGCAGTAACCCATGCAAAGTTGCTGAGGTGAAACCAGCTGGGGACACCGGATCCAAAAAGATAAAATAGCAAACAGTGTAAGCAGAACAAACTGATTTATGTTCTTGCTGAGAGCACTGTAAATCTGACGTGGAGTTAGTTCAAAAGGGTGGGAACAGATCCAACACAAGTTAGCTTGCTCATCCCTGGAGGGCTTTCCAGTTTAACACCTAAGTAGGTGTATTCTCAACCTAGTCACTATTACACTCATTGTAACACTGGGTACATGGCTTGGCTGCTCTTTATGCTGAATAACTAATTAGCTTCAGTCCAAAGGAGCTAAAAAACATTTGATGTGCATTTAGTAGTGATAAAAATCAATCTGTAAAAGAATAGCTGTGCCCCTTGTTTTGGTTACGATATTTCTAAAATATTAAACAATCCTTTTCATGGTATAAATAACAGCAGCATAACTGAATTAATATTGACTAATAGTAATTGCTCCTTGTTCCTCAAGTCTGCCTTTTATTAGTGGGAGGAGTGGTGGAGGTTATTGCCTTAAAAAAAAAAAAAATCCTCAGGCCCTGAAGCACCTTTTCTGCCTTATTATTATTGTAATAATGAGGGCAACTGATTTGATCTCTCCCTACACAATACTGCAGCACAGCAATGGCTAAATAAACAGCCAAAGTCCTTTTGTCCCTGTGGGCTGTTTCTCGGTAATTAAAATCAATAGGATCTTTCTCAGAGGATCTCTTTAACCTCATAGAGCTACAGTGTTCTGAGCAGGCAATGTAAAACAAACAAATGAACTCACAGTCCTTGTTGAGAAAAAAAATACAAGGCAACGTGTCATTATTTTATTAGAATAATATTGGTTTTGAAAGGGATCAGGGGAAGGGGCTGTATTTAAACCTTTAACAATTCTTATTCCTTTCCCTTTTTTTCCTTTTTTAAAAAATAAAGCTGCTCTGGCAGCATCCTCTATTCCCAAAGGTCACGTGAGCTGAAATAGTCCATTGATCTTCCTTCTTTAGGAAAGAGACTAGGCAATAGACGGAAAATAAACATCACCCACTTGAGACTTGTGATGACACAGGCCCTCACTGTGTTAGGTGCTGTAGTTTTAAGATTCAGGATGAAAATACTTGAGCACCCCAGGTACACATTTAAAATTGGTGGTACATGCAATTGCAACTAAAGACAAGGCAGGCTGCAGAGACCCAAATCGCTGGACTACGTGTCTGGCAGATGGTATGTACCACCAGCGCTACTCCCGGATAGGTCTGGTGCTGGTGACTGGCACCCGGCATACAAGTATGACTCTCATAAAGGAAAGGATTTAGACCACATCTCTCAGGAACCTTGAATCCTGAGCTGTTAATCAACGTCTGGTGAAGTAATTAAGCCACATGGCAGATGGCAAGAAGGAACTCTGCCCTAATAAAAATGAGCAGGAGCATTTTGTCTCAGAAAACAGTTCTTTGGACCACTGCTGCTTAGCGCTTCCTCAGGACAAACATGACGGGCAATCCCTTGTCGTGGCACCCAGTGGGCTGAGGTGAGCTCTGGGACGCTGCAGCGGCTCCCACCCAGCTACCATGGCCCAAGCCCTGCCTTATGTCCCTGGTGAGACACAAAGCAGCTTCAGCACATCCTGGACCTAGACCAAAAGGCATTATCACCCAGCAACAGCAGGAGGAAATCCAGGCTTTCAGGCCTGACACATGCCATCAGAAGTAACAGCCGTCTAAACATCCATGCAAGAAAGTGATGTTTACAATAAGAGAGATTTTAGATGGAGGCAATTATACTTGGTTAGACAGATACTCAGGAATGGGTGGGGAGAGTCAATCTTACGCTCCAGTGGTTTTACAAGGTGTTTGCAAGAGTACAAAGCAATATAGAAAGCGCTGCAACGGGGAAGTAAAGTTACTCCCTCCCATTGGTATCTCTGTTCTGGGATCCAGTCTAACCTGCTGACGACTCTGGTACGTGGTACGGCTGAGGTATACCGTTAGGGAACAAGCAAAGCTTTCAGCACTTTGACCCAGGGAAAGGAGGGATAGGCCCTTTACTTGAAATTTTAGCAACATGGCTGTCAGTGCTCTGACCCCCAGCAGGCCTCACTCAGGCAAACAGGCCTGCAGGATATGGTGCACATGCCATCATATATTATACATGCCACCTAGGAACTCGAAGGATTTACCACTTATCAAGGTCTACCGATACTTCCTTCTGTAGAAGCTGCTTCCAGTTGCTCATGGTTCTGGCAAACTTTGATTCCACACACTAAAATATTTTCCTTTCAATTTTTTCTCTCTGGTAAACATACTCTGGAAAATTTCAGCCAAAATGGTTCAGCCCTTTCCAAGAAAAAGGCTAAGAATAAAAGGCACAGTTTAATGACTGTGATATGCTGGAAAATCCTTTCTTTGAACAGCAGTAACACCTTCATGCATTGGAGCAACTTGCTATATATATATATGCGAGGTGACTTGCACACAAAGGAACCATAACCACGGAGATCTACCAAGTTAAAAGCTGTGGCGGGGGAAAAAAAAAAAAAGCTGTTTTTACCTGCCCAGTAAAGATTTTCTTAGATTCTACCAACCCTTTAATAATAATAACAGAGACATTCTGCCCACAGATAGGCAATCTGCAGCCAGCTGGGACTGAGATGCCAAAGCAGGATACAGCAGAGAGAAGAGAAATGACCGAGCACTGGGCAAGTTTGAGCTCTTCCTCGAGCAAAGAAAAGCAAAGGGAGCCAAGCCCACAGCAACACCGTTCCCAGGTCACATCATGCCTGTGAAATGTGCAGCAGTGTACTGGTGCAGGTTTTTTTTCAAACCCGGGGTATATCAGTGCCCAGCCTTGAGAGCTATCCACACCAAACTGTGGAAAATTAGGGCTTGGAAGAGCCACAGGAAGCCCTTGGATCTATGCTGCTCTTTCAAAGCAGGGTCAGCTACAGCTGTGTCATTCCTGACAGATGGTTGTCTAACCTCTCTTAAATATCTCAGATATCCGAGACCCCAAAACCTCCCTAGCTAGCATATTTCATCATTTGACCATCCTTATCCTTGAAAGGTTTTCCTTCTGCGCTACATGAATCACCTGGATCACAGTTTGAACCTACGGACACAAAAGTGGATAATATTACGTATTTGAAGCCTACACTTGAATTATTTAACTCAAATAAGACTGAAATATTTATCTTCTAAATACTAAAAAATTCTGAACTACTTCATCATTTTACGAGCTTGTTTCTATTCTCTCACCGTTTGGTCCATCTCTTCCCTGAAGTGCCCACCTTGAATGCACTCAATGAACTGCTTCTCCTTACTGGCAATAGAATCAGTTTTAATTTTAGGATCAAGATCAAGAGCTGGTCTATGATGCCTAGTACATGCCATTAGTCTTTTTTTTTCTTTTAAACCACAACAGGCTATTTAAAAAGGTCTTTTCTCTAGTTTCTATCACCTTGGTTATTTCTACCACTGTGGATTATAGTTTCATAAACAGTTTCATTACAGTATCATAAAAGGTTTGGTTTACTCTGTAAAGCATTTTTGGATGCAGCTTTGGGAAAGATGCTTAAATGGTTCAAACTTCTTCCTCCAAAAAGTAGTGTATTTATATTTTTTTTATTCACATTGCTAAAACTCTCATGAACAGCGTATTTTTGTGAAGATAATATTGAATTCTTCACCCTCTGGCTATGCAAACATGGAAGGGAGACATTTTATGTATTTCAAAATAAAACAGTTAGATACAAAAGTAAAAACTGGTTAAAGATAACAGAACTCTTGTGAATACAACTGCATCGCACTTAATTCCGTGCATGTTATAAGGAATCATAGGTTAAGTACACAGGAACCTAGTACTTCTGATTTCAGCTAAAGGAAGCTCTCTTATCTTGATAATTTGCCCAAGAAAAATGTGCTGGATTCCAATTCCTTTTCCATATAAAGGAATTAATTGATTGTGTTTATACTGTGCTGTGCTCAGTACACGATATTGATTCTCTGGTTTGTGGTTTTCAGTTTGAAACATTAAACTCAGATGAACACAAACAGCTATGGATCAGGTATGAGAAGGCTCTCTCTGATTTTAGCCAATTAGTGTTTTCTTTTTTAGAGAAATCATCTACTGACGAACTACTCAGAGCTAAAAATATACAAATAAGCTTTGTTCTTGGCAACAGCTCTTGTCAACCACTCTACCATTCCCTTTCAACTCATATATTCATTTACTAAAAGACAAAGGAAGGATTAGATATTGTGTCCCCAAGCGACAGTGGATTGCAATGTTTCAGCAGTGAGCAAGCTGAGTTTAGGAGCAGGAGTTATAGGCCCTGCTCCAAGACATGAGCTTCTGGAGTCCTACTGTCTCATACTCTCAGCTTTCATTGTAAAAATACATTGTTAGCAGTCTCAAATACTGAGTGAAGCTGGTAAACATGAACCAAGCCTAACACACTGTAACTGTTGGGTCTTCAGAAATCCTGAAACAGGGGCTTCCTCCAGCATACAGCATCGCTCTAGTAGAAAGCTCTGAATTTGGCAGGATGGAGAGTTCAGCTAGTCAAACCACCTACCCAAGTGAGGGATGTAACAGCAGCCCTGGCCAGATAGTCCCATTCTTTCCCAGAAAGGGCAGCCCCTGCTATGGCTCTCACCACGTCGAGACAGACATGGACAGTGGGGTGAGAGCAGGGCCGTTGGCAGGAGAACAGCTTGACACAGCTGGATTAGGTGCCTCAAGTTGCTTCATTAAGTTTGATCGGTTTCCTGACCTTCTTATTCCGAGGACTAAATGACATGTTGCAATTAAAAGGTGGTGGAGACTCATTTATGCGGCCCCACCAGCACATGCATTATATTTCTCTAAGAAAGGCATTCCTGAAGGGGGCTTCGCTTTAAAGGACCACAAGCAGAAGATAATCCAGCATCAGCAGATGCTAGAGCCAAACCTGCCATCTCCCCAGAGAAAGGCATAATAAGGAGAGTGAAGACACTCACGCTCTGCAAGACATAGCAACAGCAGCAAAAAAGCCTGTGCAGAATGTCCCCCTCAAAGCTTCAACTGCTGATTCCTGCTGAGTTCACAGGAATAGCCCAAGGAAAGTCAGCTGAAGAGAAAGAAAAATCTCCCTAGGAGGGAAAAACCTTTCCTGCAGAAGTCAAAGGAGATGAAGCCGTTATCTAGGCACACGCCCATAGTCTAATGGCCTCCCCTGCATTGCATGCTCAGCCACAGTCTCTAAGGAACATGGAGGAGAGGGTCAAGGGGGGAATGTGTCCCACAGCCCAGGAAGAGTTCTGCGTGCAGCAGCTCCGCAGCATTGCAGCCACCCTACAGGCAATCCTGCTTTGCTATAAAATATTGTCCGAGTGTACTGGAATGAGAAAGGTTTAAAGGCAAATGGGAGGGTTCCAGCAGCATGGGGATACCAGGGATGCGCTGGCTGGTGCAGGGGCATCGATGGGTTGTCCTATACACCAAGCTCAGCCTGGCTGAAGGCACAAAGGCAGGAGTGGAAGAACAGAATGAACTTGAAACTGACATGTGAATGACACTGAAAATGGTCCAGGTGATGGAAATAGAGATGGGCCCGGGCTTCAGAGACAACAGAGCTGCATTTGAGCATGGTATTCTGGACAAAGGAGAGGTAAAGAAGTAGGTACGGAGTAATGCACATGCCCTGAGAGAAAGAGAGACGTGCCGTCATTTGAAAACCATGCAGCCTGAGCAGACATTCAAGCCTTCTCCTGGGTTTTCAGGCATCAATTATCCTGCAGCACCTCTTACCATGTACAGACAGCAAGGAGGAGATGTGTGATTCTGTCAGACAGACCATGCAGGAAGGGTATCCTTGTCACCAGCAGCTCATGTTATTGTTTCCCTGAACATCCGCTTTTAAATTCCAGTCGATACAATGTTTGGATGCCAAAAGGACCAAGCTGCTCTGAGCTATCATATGAGGGCTCAGATTTTCACACAATTTTTAATCATTGCTTATTTATGTCAAAGCTAGAACTATGCTAGGCTGGAGGTCACGTTTAAGACTTTGAGCACTCTGAAGCCTTTGGCCTTTTGTCAAACTTTTACGCCGTCTCAGAGAACCAGTGATCAGTTTCTGGATCAAACCCCAGAGCCTGTGAAACTTCCTCAGCTGACAAACTGCTTCTCTGGGAGTAATTTCCCTAGAGTCCCTCTCACCTTAAGTCTGAATACCAGTCAGTTATAATAACTGATCTTGGTCTATCTATTTGTGCCTATTTGCATTATTTGAGCTGGAGAAAAGTGTTTATCAGTGTTTAACACGAACAGTAGCTTTATATTATCTAGGCTGCAATTACAGCAATCACACTTTTAAAGATATTAGTCAGTTGATGACATAGTTTAAATAAGCAAATGATTCCCTGAGCACTACAGCAGCCACAAAGTCTGCCCTTTGTTGAAGCAGCGCTCCAACATCTCTGATGTGACCAAGCAAGAAACAGTGAACTAAAACCCAGTGTTTGTTCATGAATACCCCATAACACTACAAGTTCTCCAGTGAATGTAATAAATATGCACAGACCCCAAGGCGGTACAAACCACAACTCCCCACCCACCACACCAGCCTCTTCGAGGAAGTCGCAGTAAACAATTTACTTCCCATCTTTTGGTGCACCCATGCGTCATTGACTCTGGCTCCGCTGCGCTCTGCGAGTTGCGAGTTATCTGGCCATTTCTAACTCATAAAAACAAATTGTTTATCTGCCTCCATACCTACAAATATTTAGATACATGGGGGGGTATTCTGCATTTTGTGCATGAAGTTCCTACACAAGACTGGTGGTATCAGACAGCCAGAGGAAACAAACAAAACAAAACAAAGCAAAAAAAAAAAAACTAGACCATCCTGCCTGTGTCCCCTAGATGCAAATCCAGATCAACTCTGCAGACAAAGGCAGATTTAACTTGCTACCAAGTCACAACTCCATACAATATTGCAGAAGAATTTTACATCCACTGCCAACAAGTGCAAATAAACATGCAAGGCAATGGAGAGATTCAAGGCCTTTGGTGGCTACGTCTGGACTTTGGAAGAATCACTCCTGATTTATACTAGTGCAAGTTAGGACAGAGTTAGACCACTAAGCACAGTTACAGGCTCTGCACTGAGCCATCACCATACCTACCTACTTCCATAACTTAACACATCCTTAAGCACAACTTTAGATCAATAGATATGTAAACTCACATGGATTTTGTGGAGTGGATACCCTCTGCTCCTTGTTCAACCCTATCTCACTGTATTTAAATGGTACTTTTCTTTATAAACTACCAGTAAGATAGCAACACTTTAATTTTCAACCTGAATCTGTGCAGGACAAGAAATCTCACCCAACAGGGCCTCTCTCCTTAAACTGCCTTTCTCAACCTCTCCTGGCTTTTCAGACTTAATTTTCCATAGATTGCTTGCCCATTCGAGAGGAGAAACTTGAATGCACTCAGCCTGCAGAGCTGGTGGCTGCAAAAAGATGTCAGGATTGTTCACCATAGCCCCCTGAATGCAAGCTTAACTGCTAGTGGCTGCTTTTAGCACATCAATGTGAATAACTTGACTGGCGAAACTAAGCAGCAATTAAACACCTCACCACTAAGCGGAAATGAGAAATTTACTGTTTGGTCTTCAGATAAGCTAGAGCCTCCTGTGAGCTACTGTTATCAAACCCCTGGGAGGACCAGTTAGAGTCAGAACATTCTCAGGCTGCGTCCAAAAGAGGAAATATTTCTAGTGAAACAGAAATCGATTTTTATCATTGTCCCCCAGTGGTCTCTCATGAGTGCTGATAGCAAAGGCCATGAGAAGGGAAGGGTGTTGAGGTTTAACTGAGATTACACCTGGAAGCCACCGTGTTGTACTGCTCAGTTTTAGTTAAGGGCCGCAGGGGATGGGTAAGCAGAGCAGGTGAAGCCCAGTATGGCACGCTCTCCATTTCATCAGTCTCCTTAATTTGTGACAAAGAAACAAGCGAGACGCTCTGCTTGCACATACAGAGGAGGCCAGAGAGAGAAAGATCCTCCCCCCCACCAGAAGTCTCAGGCTCATATGAATTATTTGAAAAGGCCCAGGGCTTATTTCTCAAATATCATCAAAGACTAATACTTTGGGACTCCTCTCTCTGACCAGGAAAGACACCCACATTGAAAGCTTGGCTGGGTGAAACAGCATGCAGTAAATGTCCACCCTGCCTTAAAAAAGCCTCTCTTACTTTTTTCAGGAGTTATTTCAAGGTCTGTTCATACTGCTGTTTAAATGAATGACGTATGAAATCAAGAACTAGTAGGAAACCCAGTTTCTGTGATTTCCTGTTGGGCCTTATCTAGCTGCCTGTCAATATCCAAGATCTCAATGCAGACGGGCATATATTGCAGTAAGTGCCCAACAACCACTTGATATTATCTCCTTCTCGTCTTGCTCCTTCCTGAGTTGTTTCTCTCACTGTCTTTGAGCCAAATCCTGCTAATACCAGCACAATTCCTGCCAGCCTACAAGCAGAGAAAAGGAGAAGGAGCACCCTGCTTGTTTTCCCCAGGGAAAGATGCCGGCTTCAACGTGTACCATTTTGCATGTCACAGTGACAAGACTTTCATTAACCCAGGTTTAGACAAACACCTTCTTTGTAAGACCGCACTTGCCATAACAGCCAGTTACTGTGCCCTCTCCCCAAAGACCCCTGCAAACGGTTTATCAACAGACTTTTCCGTGGGCTGGCTGTTGATAAACTGGGCAACCCTGTTAATCCATTCCCAGAGGAACAATCTGTTAATATTTATTGTGGTCCACTGCTGTCTCATTACCAAACTCTTCCTTCCTTCTGCACTGACCCTATCAAACATTCTCGTCTTTGGCAGGATCACTTGGCTATCAACTGCTCAGGCCAGGGTGTTGAGAGCAAATGACTTAGCTGCTGCTTTCTTGTCCTGGATAGTTCACATTTGGCCAGTCCACCATCATCTATGTGACTTCTGGACAAACGGCAGTTACTAGGGGGGACTGAAATCACACAGCTATAACAACAAAGTAATAGATTAAGTCTTATGCATTTGGAATATAATTTGTGATGTTTCTCTGCCTGCCACTCACATACACACACATTATATATACTTTATGTGATATCAAAGGCTGTTTGTCAGACAAGAAAATGAATTAGTCAATAGGGATTCCTCACAGTCAGTTGCAATGAATTTAAAGCCCTGGAGAGTGTCCTGGTTTTAACAGCAGTGCATATTTTTTTCCGTCTTTTTTGGTGGCATTTGCTTCATGTTCTGGGTAACTTGTAACAAGGAGAGGCTGAAGTCTATGCTTTATTTTGCTACCTTGCTTCTTTAATACGTTTCTGATTCTGCACTCAGGAAAGGGATGAGGATTTGTTATTTCAATAACAAAAATCTACACATACTTATACAGTCAGAGACTGATCACACACCAAAGTAAGTCAAATTTACTCTCGTGACACTAAACTAGTAAAACTCATCTAAGCAGATAAAAATCAGTGCTTTGTGACAGGAGTTATCTGTTTGTTAACTTGAACACAGTACCTGGAAAAGGGTAGATATTGTTGTAGGTTGCTTATGTGGGTTATTTGGGAGAGATGATTTTACAGTCAAGGTAGTAGGACCAATAATCAAGAGCCTAATGGCATAAGTCTGCATTTACACATACGTTGATCTGGCAGAAAGCCGTCAGGCTTCCTATCCGCACAGGTAGGATCTTGTGATCGTAAATTTGCAGATGTTGATTGTTGACAGGTTGAAAAGATGAAAACTAGTTTTAGGGTTTTTTTTTCCCCCCCGCAGCTGCGTGACCTGATGCGAGAGAAATGACAAGAACATATGGCTGGAGGGGACTGAGAGCAGCAGCTCACAGTTCGCTCAGATTAGCTGTCGTACAAGGCCTCAGTCGCTTCAGTTCTTCAGCAGAAACCTGCCATGGGCAGGAGCAAGGCACTTGGACTCCCCGTCTGCTATGTGCAGCCAACACAAGTACAACCTGTTTGATTTGCAAACAGAGCTACCGGGAATCTGAGAGTCAGCTCTCCACAAAAAAAAAAAAAAAAAACAGGAAAATACTTTGTTTCCCATCCTTTGTACAATTCAGAGATGAAACTGAAAGTTTTTCACGCCAATAACAACTCTTAAATTGTCTTAGTATAGTGACTGGCACAAGAGGACCTGATCTCATTTGCTCATATAAAACAATATTAAACAACACCTGGAGCCAGCTTAAAAATATAACCATTCTACTCAAAAACAGAGTCGCTCTGAAGAAATGGGCCATGACAGCTAATGCATTTCTGGATAGTTTTAAGCATTCTGCATGGAATTGCAAATTCTGAGGCTGACAGTCCAAAAATATGATAGAGTGTTTTGCATTTATTATGGAATTTACATTCCTTCATGTTTTTAAGCAAGTGAGTTCACTGCTACAAGCAAGTGGGCAATTTTAAGAAGATTGCTCAAGCATCTGAATCCCGCACTAAGTAGATTCTTAATTTCCATGCACATTAACATCAAGAACTTGACTTTACGCAAGATATTCAGGAAACAGAAAGACACCGCGAAATAGGATTTGCTTCAGCTCAAACATCTCCAGTGTAGATGCCAACATATGAGGTAATCACAGTCTGTGTGTTTTGCGGTGTCTATTTCTCTCTATCTTTGGAGCATGGTGCATCTGAATTATTTCGGATAGCTATTTTAGGATAGGATAATTCATGGCCTAGAAGTCCCTTTTTCCTCCCCCCTTACTGAATAGGAAGCCAAAGGTGACAAGACCAGATGTCTCTGTCTACCTCTGGACAAAGGAACTCCATGCATTCAACTAAAACAGCCTGAATTTTAGATTTCACGCACAAAATATCCTCGGCCCAGTGTCTGCAAACAATAAGTACTTATAAATTATGCCATGTAGCCCAAAAAGTCAGCCAGCCATGAAGCAAAGGCAACCCTCCCTGTACAAATAACAGGGCTGACCTTTTCCACAGCAAGATATAATACACCATCAATGTTCAGCATCTTAAAGTAATTTCTGAGCTTCAATAATAGAGTGCCCAGACCACAGGCCCAGTCTCTGGAAGCACTCAAAATCCTGAATTTCTATTCAGCAAGTACTCAACATTTCACAGAATCAGCAGCAGCAGCAAGTTTCCCAAGACATAACTGACTCACAATGTTTTTTCTTCATTGAAGGCACCGTATATCTGTTGCACTGTAACAGCCTGGAATATCTAGATTCAAATCTCAGCTGAATTCCCAGCCTTCTTCAACTAAGAAGGTCATTTGTACGCTTATAACGTAAATTCAGTTTGAGGACCACCTGGGTCAAAAGCATCAACCCCAGTGAAAACCAATTCTCCATCTAAACGTGTTTTTCTTGGTTAGAAGAAGAGAGACTTGTGTCCCAAGAGCACTTCTTCTGCCTTCCTGTCTAGGCAGCGATCTCACCTGATTATATGTATTTGTCTCTCTGCTGGCTGGCCAACAGCAATGTTTTATAGATCCAAAGTTGAAAGCAGATAAGGCAAAATTTCCACATTTCAGAAGTGTATGCACAAGTCCTCACTCACGCACACCCCACAGTTATATATTCTGCATAGGAAGACCTACTTTTTGTACAACCTGTTGGTAACTCATTTGTTCATTAAAAAAGATTTCATCATCATTTTGGCTACAAATGCTATTTTTCATTCTGCATCCTGGTAGCAGAATATTCCGAGATCCAGCATGGAGCAGCATAGAACAAGCCACTGCCTGTCTAGTTCAGGAACTTCTCTATATGTCCTTGACTGCAACCCATCAGCAATATATCAATACTTCCACACACGAACGCATTTCTAGAATTCAGGACAATGTTTTTTTCTCACTATATTTAGAAAGGAAGTTATAAAGGGGTCACTGCTGTGTTCCTAAAACCCTTGAGCCAGAACTTCCACCCAGTGCCAAACCCACGGGTTATGGCTGAAATCACAGCTGAAATTTTTCTTTTCTCCTCATATTTCATCAGCTCATGAGATATCTGTGATTTCTGTTTTATCCACTCTTCTCCACCCCCAGTGCACCATCTTCCCTCATAAGCCAAAAGGACCATGACCATAAGCCAATATAACCATGCTGCCTTCAAGTTGGCCTCCCACCCTACATCTGGTCTGGGACTCTGTCAACATCCCATGGGAATAACATGCTGAAGCCAGTGGGGGTTTTCCCCACTTTGCTTAGAAATTTAGAGGAAACGGAATGACAGAGTGACAGCCCAGCAGATCCTCACAGCTAGCTTTTTGTCAGTATACCCTAGCATGAAAGGATGTATCTCTTCCCCATCCACCCACCCAGGGGTGAGGCAGTTAGCTTGAAAAGAAGGGGAAGGGACCTCAATTCCTGATTTAAAATCGCTTCAAGCTGAGGTTTTGCTAGAGGAATCGCAGCTGTGACATGCTCACCGCTCTAACCATGGTGAATGAATCCGGCCACGAATCGTTAAGCTCCCCAGCTCTCTCAGTCTGCTACTAATCACTCAGAAATCTGGCTCTCCGGACTATTTGTTGTAAGAAATTGCTTCAATTCAAAAAGATGATCTGGAAGTTTAATATTAATCAAAACAGGGCATGTACCAGCAGAGATGCAGTTTAAACATAAGTGTGAGATAAAGGAAAATAATTACTTTCACCAAATTCCACAGTGACACAAGAAAAATGCCTCACTGGTGTCAAGGCAAAGCAGAGGCATTAACAAGCCGTGTCCTCCCCACCACAGCAGGGCTGGAATACGCACAGAAGTTGAGTTTGCTGTATTTCTTCTAGAGCTCTTTCAAGAGCTTTGCTGGTCTGGTTAGAGCATGAGTGGGCTGCAGCCATCAGCATTAGCCAGTTGAGAAACTGGCTGCTCCAGGTTACCTTATCCAGCTGCAGATGTTAGATTGGTATATCTGAGCTTTTACCCAGGCCAAAAAATCGGCACTTTGGGGGCACAATTCATCTCATCCTAAAGCAGAACAGGGTGAGCAAAACACCTTTGGAGAAAGGTGATAGGAATATCACTCAGATGGGGAGGCTAGAGGCAGAAGGAGTAGAGGTGAGCAGCACAGTGCTTCCTACCAGTACTGAGATTAGTTGGGAAACGGCATCCTTAATTTGCAGTCTGGCAACAATAGAGCAGCTCCATTCTTTGGAAGTCCAATGCCTGTTTCTAGCCACACCTGCTCGGGCCATGGCCAGGTAATTAATTTCTGCTTTAAAACCAACAACAGTGTTGCTGGGCTCTGCAACTGTCCTCTAGTGTCAAAAAAGTGATACATGTGTTAATATCCCTACTTTTTAGGCTCTGAGGAGCAAACTGACCCCATGGAACAGTCATTAGTTGTTTTTTAATTAACTGTTCCACGTTTCCCTCCCCGCCCTCCAGATCTTGCTAGAAGTGGTACTTCAGAAATGAAGAAGCAAACCTGTTCAGCGATAAACAGCAATAGTTTCCCTCATATGCCAGATCAACTTTTCTTCTCATGGATGTTTGTCACAAGGCTGTCTCCTTTTTACTAGTACCAAATCTATATCAAATGGAGTTTTTAAAACAATGTAATGAGAGTACTCACCATTAAATTCCCATCTTCATTAGTATCTCATTTAACTGCTGAAT
The DNA here is from genome assembly GCF_040807025.1 of Struthio camelus. NCBI lineage: Eukaryota > Metazoa > Chordata > Aves > Struthioniformes > Struthionidae > Struthio > Struthio camelus. The sequence goes on from NC_090945.1 coordinate 79,343,581, forward strand.
TTATATCACCAAGCATCTTTAATTTATTGATTGTTTCTAGGAGGGCTTTTCTCCTTTGTTATTTTTCTTTCTATTTAGCATCCATTAGTGGAATCCGGGCAATGATTTGTATTCAGGTTTTAACACAGAGGGTTACAGATGTTTAAATTATTTTACTAAGCTGCTAGTTGTGATCTCACAGGCAAAATACCAAAATGGAAGTCTCCACTGAGATAAGGGCACCCTTGTCTGAGAGCCAGTGAAAACCTAAGTGGACTGAACATGAAACTCAGACCTTATAGCGCCTCTGGTTACGCAGTCTTCTTTGCCTGCTGGGGTATAGTATATAGCAGCAGGGACAATAAGAGGAAGCAAGTTTTTTTTTTCTTAAAAAAAAAAAACACTAAGAGATTAAGCAGTGTAACATCAGCAGCTTGACCAACAATTTATGTCTTTTCCAATGAGCCAGTATCCTTTCCTGCCTAAGACCAGGCTCTCTCATTTCCCTCTGACAGAGGGGGAAAAAACAGGACATCCCCATCACTCCAAATCTAGCTTGCTAAACCCCACAGCTGTTTGCAGTTTCTTCCTAATAGCTGGCTCAAAGCCTGCTGGGAATGAGAGCAAATACTTCTGGTAACTCCTTTAACTATAGCCTTCTGGCAAAGCATCCTGCCAGAGCTGTCAGAGGGGAGGTGCCCCTGGATGCAGGAAGCATTAATCTGTTCAAATATACTGCCTGTTTAGAACAAGAGGCTGGTCTGAGTCAGAATATCAAGGGTAAAAAATGGATTGAGAAATTGAGACTATTGATGAGTATCTCTTGGAGGGTCTTAAAACAGGATAGTACTTGGACCTGCTCTTATCTGAACCAGTTCTTAATCCTAGAAGCCTGGAAGAGGAGGCTGTAGTCCAACCTATTACCACAATACTGTCATTAAGTCACTATGGCAGAAAACAGCTCCCCACATAGCATCATGACGAAACCTGCATTTGGTGTACTATCGCTTCAGCAGATCTCTCTGGAGTTCTGCATGGACAGAGATTTATTATTTATCAATGTTTATCAACTGTGTAAAGCCTGGTCCCCATCTGAATGTAGATGCTGAGCAGCTATGCAGCCATGACCGTGTCAAATCATATAGAAATATACACCCACAGTGACAATAACTTTTCCATGCTCTTTGTTCCCTCCTAAGCCCCCGCAACTAGATATGCAGTTGAGTGGCATCTGATCATTCCTCCACTGCAGTGGAGCCTTCAGTGGCATAAACTAGCATAACCTGCATTACTTTTGTATGATTTTTGCCCCAGGGTCCAGAATAGAACCAACAGGAAGGCAGATTATTTCCCTCCTTTTGGACATCTTACCATGTTTACCTGGCTCTTCCGTACAGTCCTCTCAGCAATGCTACAGCTGGGAGAACTGTATTGCAGCCCTGCCAGGGACTGGAGTTACTAGTTGTTCAGAAACATGGGAGAGTGTGTCTTCAGGCAGCCTCTATGTACAGCAGAAACCAGAAAAGACCCATTAAGCTAAGGAGAAGAGGTTCAAGGAGTTCCCCACCACAGATGCTGCCCTATCTACTGCATGCCCTCTTCCACTGTATCCCCATCATATTGTAAATGGCTTATGGAAGAGCACATTATGGACTGAAATTGCACCATCCCAAAAGAATTAGGAACCTTCAGATATGTAGCTATGAAAACATCACCCCAAAAGATCAGCAAAAGAAAGCATGAAATCACGCTGTTGCCTGATGACAACCTTACAGAACAACCCTGCAAAGCTCAACTTGTTAGTGAAGCACAAAATGCACTATCTGGGGTTAGATATGAGCCCTGGAAAGGGAACTTGTAAAAGTGCTATGCCAGCCTGAAATACTCCCATTTCCAGTTCACGAATCCCAAAGAGCTTCCAGAAATAAAGACTGGCTCAGTGGGCCCTAACGCATCAAACCAAACCCTTAATCCCTAGCAGGAGCAGTACAGATTACGTGTAGGTGACAATGGCTAGACGGAGAAGGA